>NW_025901542.1:0-295976 GCF_022539505.1 Lolium rigidum
TACTAACATCTAGACTTCACCCATGTCCTCAAGAACTAAACGAACTACTCACGAGACATCATATGGAACATGATCAGAGGTGATATGATGATGAATAACAATCTGAACATAAACCTTGGTTCAATGGTTTCACTCAATAGCATCAATAACAAGCAGTAATCAACACCGGGAGAGTTTCCCCTATCAAACAATCAAGATTCAACCCTAGATGTTACAGCGGTGATGAGATGCAGCGGTGGAGATGGCGGTGCAGATTGTGAAGGTGATGATGATGATGATCCCAATGATGTCCAGCTCGATGACAGTGGCGATGGCGTCGATTTCCCGCTCCGGGAGGGAATTTCCCCGGCGGATTCCTGCCCGCCGGATAGCTCTTTTCTCTCTGGTGTTTCTCCGCCCCGCAGAGGCGGCTCTGTCAATTCTCCGTAACTCCCCGTGCCTTAGGTTTTCGGGACGAAGATGTACGCGAAGGAGAGGAGGCCAGAGGGGGCTGTGGGCCCCCTCCCCACATGGCGGCGCGGCCAGGCCAGGGCCCGCGCCGGCCTATGGGGGGGCCATGGCGGCCCTCCTCGGCTCCTCCTTCTGGCTCCCTTCGTCTTCTGGAAAAATAGGATTTTTCGTATAAATTCCGTCAATTGTTGATCTTCCGAAATATGGTGTCCTGACGGTGCTTTTTCCAGCGGAATCCTGACTGCGGTGAATAATTCTCCAATAATCATGAAACATGCAAAATAGGTGAAATAACATAAGTATCATCTCTAAATATGAAATATATCAATGAATAACAGCAAATTATGATATAAAATAGTGATGCAAAATGGACGTATCAGCGGCGCGCCCCCCTCCTTGGCCGCGCCGGCCTATGGTGTGGGGGCTGTGGGCCTCCCCATGGCCTGCCCTTCTGGCTCCGTATGTCTTCTATAAAAATAGGCCCTATGCAATTGTTTCCGGGGATTTTCCTGAAAGTTGATTTTTTGCACAAAAATAAGACACCAGGGAAATTCTGCTGAAAACAGCGTTAGTCCGTGTTAGTTGTATCCAAAATACACACATTAGAGGCAAAACAATAGCAAAAGTGTTCGGGAAAGTAGATACGTTTTGGACGTATCAACTCCCCCCAAGCTTAGCTTATTGCTTGTCCTCAAGAAATTCAGTTAACAACTGAGTGCGATAAAAGAACTTTCATGAACACATTTGCTCATATGATGTAAATATTCTCATTATATGGACTAGTACTTAGGTAATTCATAATAAGATAAATGCAAATAAACTCATCTAATAGCTGCGTCAATCATGAAAGAGATACCAACAAAATAATAACAAGCATCATGAAACACTTCTATAAGCAGGATTGTAATGTTCATAGAAAGATATGATAAAGTGGTATCTCGCTTGCCCGTATTTGTACAGCAAAACATAAATGCCCAGGCACCTCTGAAGTTCATGGGAAGACTAGAAGTAAAAGCTATCAAAGATAAAAGCATCAAAGTTATACCACAGTTAACTATATTCTGGGACAAGCATATTACACTAAGAATGACAACTATGCTCTCAAGAAGGTGCTCAAAGAAAGGATGGTGACTCAACATAAAAGTAAAGGATTGACCCTTCGCAGAGGGAAGCAGGGATTAACATGTGCTAGAGCCTTTTATTTTTGAAACAGAAATAAAATTCTTTTGAGAGGTGTTTGTTGTTGTCAATGAATGGTAGTGGGTACTCTAACTACCTTGTCAATTAGACTTTCAAGAGCGGCTCCCATGAAGGACGTTATCTCTACCAGCAAGTCAGATCATCCCTCTTCTCTTTTGTTTACACATGTACTTTAGTTTTATTATGGATGACACTCCCCCCAACCTTTGCTTACACAAGCCACGGCTAACCGAATCCTCGGGTGCCTTCCAACATTCACATACCATGGAGGAGTGTCTATTTGCAAATTAAGTTGCTTACTGATAAATCAGGGCAAAACACGTGAAGAGAATTATTAATGAAAGTTGTAATTAATTGGGGTTGGGCACCCCGTTGCCAGCTCTTTTTGCAAAATTATTGAATAAGCGGATGTATATGCCACTAGTCCATTGGTGAAAGTCCGTCTGACAAGATTGAAAGGTAAAACACCACATACTTCCGCATGAGCTATAAAACATTGACACAAATTGAGAAATATTTTGAGGTTTTAAAGGTAGCACATGAAAATTTACTTGGAATGGTTTGAAATGGCATGCATAGGTATTTATGGTGGACACTCTGGAATAACTTGGTTTTCAGGGATTTGGAAGCACGAGCAGCATTCCCGCTCAGTACAAGTGAAGGCTAGCAATAGACTGGGAAGCGACAATCAAGAGAGCAATAACTGTCATAATCATGCTTGCGACAGACTAAAATTAACTGAGGCATAAAAGTGATAGAAGAACTCTGAAGCAAAGTAAATCATCCAGGCTTAACCGACTTTTTGTTTTTCAGTCATATGCATGCGTGAGCATGTGCCAAGTCAATCCAAATGAATTATTCAAAGGAGGATACCACAATGTCATACCTATCTATGAATAAAACAATGCAAGCATATATTCATGACATGCTACTCATTATTAATAAATTGGAGCTAAACATGAGAGATCATGAACTACTAGACTTTCATTAAATGACATATACCTCACATGAACCAGCTAAGTATGCTCACATGGATGAGTATATGTACAAAAATGAAAACAAATAGAGTTCATACCAGCCTCTCACAACAGTCGAGTTGCCGTAGATCGTCATTATTGCCTTTCACTTGTGTGGCTTGAATAATATGGAATGAAAACCAAGCTCCAACCACCGGAGACCGCTTAACTCCCTAATAAACTTACAAATCCAAAGAAGAACAACAAATATTTTTGGCGTTTTCGATATTAGAGTCACCGAACGAAAGTAAAATCTTTTTAGATTTTCTCATAGCAAACCAACGATAGCAATTAAAGCAAAATAAGAACAAGAAACCAAATAAACAAATGATAAAGAGAAACAACAGAAATAGTTTTGGTCTTTTTGTGTTTTAGGAAAGAAACAAAGCAAAAACAAGAGAAAGAAAACTAAAAGAATCACAGAAAAGCAAAGTGGCAGAAATCTGCCAAAACTTGACAGCAGTACAGTAATCAATTTTTCGGAAAATCTTCTGCTGCTCAACTCTAAAAGTGCTAAACTAATGAAAGTTAGATAATAACCTGGGGAACATGCACAAAAATTGGCAGCTCAAAATAATGTTTTGGCTACGCACAGCAATTTTTTCAGTATCAGTCTAGAATCTATTTTTTAGACAGCACTTCCCCAAATATTATCTTCCTCATATTAGAGGCACCCATCGGCACACAAATGAAATAAAGAGGTAAAAGTAAAAATTACTACAGTAGTAACAACCTTCAAAAACTAAAAATGAAAATCTTACTGAAATAAAAATAAACGAAAGAGAAACAACCGAAAGAAGTGAAACAAGTATATACAAATGACCGGCAATTGTGATATGCAATGAATGAGTGATGCCGGCATACCTCCCCCCAAGCTTAGGCTTTTGGATTAAGTGGAGGTCAACCCCAGCGAGGGTTAGGGTTCCACGCCGGTGGATCATACATGGCGTGGTCATAATAAGATCCCTGTGCAGAAGAGAAGGATGAAGGTTCCACATGCCCAGAATACTGATGTGAAGAACTTTCTGCGTCGGATGGCAAGTCGAGGGGGTCCTCGGCCTCCTCCACGCCATCCCCTGCTTGATGGATGCACCTCTCTATGTATGCATCAAGTTCATCTTCTGTGACCGACCAATTTTCCCTGGAATCAAGGTTAAACAAAGCAGGTGCAGACAGTCCAACTAGTCTTTCAATTTTAGTTACTCTCCACTTCTTCTTGAAAAAGGTTATCTCATAGGACAAGTTATTCGAGTTAGACCAATCAGCAACAAAGTCATGTTTTATCATGGAAACAATATCAAGTTTTCTCTACAGAGAGCTGAATATCAAGAGTGTGAGGTTCTACACCATGCATAGCTAGCAAACGAGAGGCAATGAGACCCCCACAAATTCCTCCTTTATCACGGTTAGTAGCAAGCCTAAAAGCTATCAAAGCGCCCAAATTATAAGTTCTATCACGTTGCAATGCAACAGCTAAGAAAACCAAATCATGGATGAATAACTTATTTGCATTCTTTCTTGCAAGGACACACTTGGTGATCAAGTAAGCAAAATAGCGAATAGATGGGAGTTGAATACTACGAATTTTACCACTCTCATCCGAGAAGCTTCTCCCTTGACAGATCATCTCGTAAAGTTTCAAGAGTTGCGGTGGCTGCCCCCTAATCTTCTCACATGATCCCCACTGTGGCACTTTGATAGCTGCACAAAAATCATCAAGGGGCAAGTTGATAGTTTTATTGTAGATTTTATATCGAACCATGGGGTTAGGTTGGGACCAATGGTATTCAAAATCCTGCACCACTGACATGGTTAGTTTTGCATATTGGTAAGGTTCACCAACAACAAAATCTTCTAACCCTGCATTAGAAATTAGATTTTGAACATCCTGAAAAAATCCCTGCACTCTTCATGAAATCGGTGCACGTGTAGTAGGAGGGGAATACCCCCTCTTCACGGTGGACTCTCATAACTTCATGCACCTCCAATTCATGTTGATTGAGTTGATGTCTATTCCACTCCATTTTCTGAAATTTTTCAACAATCATTATAAAAGTTGATTTTGAGACATATTAATGAGGGAAACTACTATAGGAGCTTGCTAGAGTACTAAACATGCATCAAAACTCATTTCTACAACTTGAATCAAGCATGCAAACTCACTTAACATGTCACCTACAGCAGCAAATTACTCAAGATATACTCAACTATTCAAAATTATAATTGGATAATCGAAGGAGTCACATATCGAAGAACAAATGCTCCAAATTTCAGCAGCAAAGATGGGCTAAGCAAGGAGATCGAAAAATCCTGATCTCTCGGGCGAAAACGCGAGTGAGAACAAACTGGTACGAGTTTTTTCGGGAGAGAGAGTGGAATGAGTGGAAGGGATGACTAAGTTGGGCCAGGAGGGGCCCTCATCACAGGGTGGCGCGCCCCCTTCCAGGCCGCGCCGGCACATGGGGTGCCGCCCTGGGGTGCCCCACTGGTCAATACCAGGCACTCCCAGGTTGCATTTTGAAAAATAGGACCAACGGTATAATTTTTGTAATTTTTTGAAAATTTCGAAAAATGCACATTTATGGGTGTTAAAGTAACTGTTTCAGGGCAGAAAAAGAATTCCAAAGTTCTAAAAAACTAAAGCATCTCGCAAAAAAAGTAGTACTACAGCAAGTAAAACAAGTGGAGAAAGAAAGAAATGTTGTTCAGCTCTTCCATGCATTTAAAATATACTTGTTAACAAGGTTGATCAAGTCTTGCCACCAAATAAATTCTACATGACATAAGAAGAAATAAACCTCAAATCAATCATGTTACCTTATATTGAATTGATATGGATCCAATCACAATAGTTTGATATTCTTCTTTAGGCTCATATATAGGACAATCAATAACTCCCACTCTAATAGTTCTCAAACTAGCTGGCTGACCCGCGCATTTGCACGGCTAGTATTGTAAAGATAGTATTGTTTGCATACCTGTATGTATTACCAAAGTATGTATGATTTACTTATTAGTTGTCAAAAGCTATATATGTCTGACTGGAAGCTTTTTGGAAAGTCAAGTAGTACCATCATAGACCAAAATCTGAAATAATTTTATATCGTGAAATTATTTCTCAGACAGAGTCAAACTTTTGATTGTCAGTTAAACAATGCATATGACTTTATGCGGCTAGACTTCCTTCGATAATTTATTTGGTTAGTAATGTGCCCAAGGTTCTAGACCATAGCGTCATAGTAATTTTTCCTTTATCATTCGACCGTATGTATTACCTTCTTCTACTCGATTCATCATTGGCCTACAATATATCCATTATCGGTAGTAACTGAAGCACTTGCCATCATAACTTGTCATTTCGTATATATCCTACCCATTGTTATTGACTGTTGTTACATCAAATCATTGCCAAATCACCGGTTATGCTTACTTAACATGCATGATATCATGATATGTTAGCTTGCACATGTAAAATACACTATCGTTAATGGAATTTAATCCGGTGCATAAGAATGGGCCTACGTAAATGTTCAAAACCAAATAATCGCACACATGTATGATGCATTAATGCATATCTGATCGACAGAATTAAGCCACATCTATATATATATATATATATATATATATATATATATATATATATATATATATATATATATATATATATATATATATATATATATATATATATATATATATATATATATATTTCAAGTACATGCATGTAGGCTAGCTAGCAGCAAGCTGGCACCTGGTTGCAACAGCTAATTTGGAGACTCTATTATCGTCATCTTGTTTCGAATCATAGGGATCGTTGAAGTGCGATAGCAGATTTAGATTGTGCGATAGCAGATTTAGATTGTGGGTCATCAATAGACATTGTAGCTTGCCGGATAGAGGCCTAAGCGTGCGGCATCGTGCCTGGCGGCATGCCGGCATGTGCCAGCTTGATCAGGAATAGCGATGCATGGGTTGGTGATTGGCCGGAGCCTTGCGTTTTCTTCTGGAACGTGAAAGGCAACGAAAATATAAGACGGAGTGGATCACTTAATCTTCCTGTCCTTCAATTCAATCGTTTGCCTCAACTTTCTCACTCCATATTAGCTCTTTCTCATTGTCATTGGAACCATGCATCCATCGATTGTTGCTTAATCTGGACCTTGCTGTCATATGAAAGTTCTCAAGAGTCAAGACATGTAGGGATGGAAAAGCTAATCATACGCAACGAAATAATTGCAGATATTACCCAAAACCAACTACATTGTTGTTGTGACTTTAAACTATTCGGCATCCTGGCGGCTTGAGCTTGTATTGGGTTGCTGATGCCATGCCTTCGATGCGCCCGTTGCCGGACGTCTTCTGGGCACTATAACTGTTTCAAATCTTAAAAACATGCATTTTATATGTACGTACATGTTCACGTCAGCCTTGACGCCGGAAGTTGGAAGGGTCCGTACGTCTCAGCTCCTCCGAGAGATGGACGCAATCAGTTTTTTGCTCTAGCTCTTTGGTACGTTTAGTAGTGTTTTCATGGCTCAACTGACACCTGTGAAATTCTCTAGGGCCAGGTCCGTGCCGTTGTGATCTTCTTCCACACATGCCCAATGACGAACTGGAACCTGCGCCGATGCAATCTGCACTTTCCTTTGACAGCACGGAGGAAACGCATCTGAGCAACCACATGACGTAGCAGCTGGCACATGGATAAGGTGGCGGTCTTGCCAGAGACCGTCTGGGCGACGCTGATGACAACGCGCACCCGGAGGCTTAGAGCATCTCCAGTCGCGTCCTCCAAAGCGTCTCCAAAGGGATTTGGGGCGCGCCGGACAAAAAAAGCGTTCCAGCCGTGTCCTCCAAAGCCCATTTTTGTCCGGCGCGGCCCGATACGGTGTCCGGCGCCCCGAGCATGTCCCCGTCCCACAGGGGACGCTCGGGGGACGCCGGACACAACGAAAAGCGAGGCGGGCTCCCACATGTCGGCGACTATTTGCATAAACCGTTGGTTCGCGCCTCTTTTCTCGTCGCTCCTTCCTTCCCGCGCCTTCCATCCCACCGCCGCCGCTGGATTTCCCGGCCGTTTGGGCGTCTGATCTGTGCTGCGAGTCGGCACCGTTGTCGCGGCTAGGGCTCCCGCCGGTCGTGCCGCCGCCGCCGCGTCGCCAGCGCGTCCCAGAACACGCCGTCAAATCCGCCCCACCTCCGCGCACAGAAGGTGCTCGACGACTTGCCAGGTAGGCGCGATTGGTCGCTGTTTGTTGCGTCGTCTGCCTCGGCGCAATTTTAACCATTGATTTTGCTTTAGCCATGGACAGCGACGATGAGATGGTTGCCCTGCTGCCGGAGGACGAGCAAGCGTTCGACGACGACCTGCGGGAGCATTTGCTGATCATCGCGTCCCTCCAGGACATGCTTGACGCCGAGGCGGAGAAGAGGAAGAGGCCGCGCCGCGGAGGATCAAGGCCGGGAAGAAGGAAGTCGAAGCCCCGGCAGAGGATGGAGGGGCATGCCATGCCGCACAACGACTACTTCGCCGACGGGGCAACACATGCCGACAATTTTCGGCGCCGGTACAGGATGAGCAAGGGCCTGTTCATGAATATCCTCCACGGCGTTCGAGAGTTCGACCCCTACTTCAAGCTCAAGGTCGACGCCGTAGGCGTTCTCGGGTTCTCATCCATTCGAAGTGCACCGCCGCCATGAGGATGCTTGCATACGGAGCACCTGCCGATACACAGGACGACTACCTTCGCATGAGTGAGTCTACTGCCATTGAGTGCATGTACAAGTTTTGCCGAGCTGTGGTGGGAAAGTTTGGCAAATACTACTTGAGAGGGCCAACCGAGGAAGAGACTGCAAGGATCATGGCACAAAATGCTGCCAGAGGATTTCCTGGAATGCTTGGAAGCATCGATTGCATGCACTGGGCATGGAAGAACTGTCCGTTTGCTTGGTAAGGTATATACAAAGGACGTCATGGATATTGCAGTGTGGTGCTTGAAGTTGTGGCAGATTATGACATGTGGATTTGGCATTCTTTCTTTGGCATGGCGGGATCACACAATGACATAAACGTGTTGCGGCGGTCTCCGGTGTTCAGCGAGACTAGTGGAAGGGCATGCTCCACCATGCAACTATGAGATCAATGGCCACCAATATACCAAAGGCTATTATCTAGCCGATGGTATATATCCAAAATGGGCCACTTTTGTCAAAACAATCTCGAATCCATCAGGTCTGAAGAATTCTCACTTTGCTACACGACAGGAGGCTTGCAGGAAGGAAGTCGAGCGGGCATTTGGTGTGCTTCAAGCACAATTTGCCATTGTTCGGTACCCTGCTTCTAAGCTGGTCTCACGACCAAATGTGGGAGGTGATGCAGGCTTGTGTGATCATGCACAACATGATCATCGAGGATGACCGCAAGAATCATGTTAGGTCACATGTTGGTCCCTATGAGTGTGAAGGCCCTCTCGCGGAGGTTGATCATGAGTTGCCTGCAGATTTTGTTGATTTTCTCGCCATGCACGCAGAGATCCGTGACAGCAATGTGCATGAGCAACTTCAAGCTGATCTCGTTGAGCATTTGTGGAGGATCAAAGGAAATACCGTGGCACCTTGATGTATCATCTAGCCATTTTTATTATATTTGATTACTTGTTTTATTGTTTGTTGTAATTTAATTTGAAAACAATCCTCGAAAACATTTTTTCATATGCTACATTTGATATAAATGGTTTATGTGTTAAAAAAATTATTTTTAATGTTTGGGGGCGGCGTTTGGGGGACGCGGCTGGGGAGCGACGTCCCCCAAACGCGGCACGAACAAAACACGTCCCCCAAACGCTCAATCCGGCGCGGTTTGGGGGATGCTTTGGGGGACGCGGCTGGAGATGCTCTTAGCACTGAGGACATCTTGTTCGGCGTCGGCATACAGAGCCCAGCGTCGTCGATGTTGATGGCGCAGAGCAGTCGGCCCCATGCCCGCTGTCCTCCCAACTAACTTCTTCTGCTCGGCCTTGCAGATGGCGCCCCGCCGGTCCGCCTAGCCGAGATCTTGTGGTCGTGGCAGGCGATGCTGGCCAGGGAGCCGCGACCGTAGAGGAGGAGGAGCCGTGTTGGTCGGCGACCCTCTTCGTGATCGCTTCCGGCTCCTATGCCATCTACGCCATTATTTCTAGCCGATATTCAGGAACAGAGTGGACAGAGCGGGGCGCTGGTGGGGGATGGCGGCACTCGACGGCAAAGCCCCATGCGCTTTTCACGGGAAACGACGGCTTCATTCGGCAGCGGTGGCGCGGCTCAGGACGACGCGAGGTCACGCAAACTAACCAACACGTCCCGTCGTGATCGCTATATATAGAAATCCCATCGATAGTTAGGGAGGACTTCTGAGGTAAGCCGGATCTGCATGTGCAGTTCCGATCTTGCCGGTTATTTCAGAGAACATTTGAAGTCGGGCTGGGATACATTGAACGGAACTTCTTCTTTTTTCAACGGATCGTTTACACTACATGCTGGTGCGGATATCTATTCAATTTATTCTAAGCGACATTGGTTACGTACGTTTTCTGTTTTCTCTTTTTTTTCCCACGTAGTGGTTTTGTTCTAATGCATTAGTTTTGATTTGTTTAATCTCCACCATTATATCTATTGAGTTTACTCTAAGCGATCATGGTTACGTACGTTTTCTCTTTTTTTCCCGACATAGCGATTTTAATCTAATCCATTGGTTTTAATTTGTTTAATCTCCACCGTTATTTGTCTTGTGCTTTAATTATATAATAGATAGATTAGAAATTGTATTAACTTCATATACTTTATCAATTCTCTTGGGAAAATAAACAGTATGTTTCTTGTCATCAACATTGAAAGTAACTTTTTATTTATTGCAATCAATAACAACCCCTGCAGTGTTAAGAAAAGGTCTTCCAAGAATAATAAACATATTATCATCTTCAGGCATTTCCAACACAACAAAATCAGTTAATATTAAGCAATTTTGAGTAACTTGAACAGGAACATCTTCACATATACCAACATGAACAGCAGTAGATTTATCAGCCATTTGCAAAGATATATCAGTTGGTATCAATTTATCCAAATCAAGTCTCTTGTAAAGGGAAAAAGGCATCACACTAACTACTGCTCCCAAATCACATATGGCAGTTCTAACATAGTTATTCTTGATGGAAAAAGGGGTGGTTGGTATACCTGGGTCTCCCAGCTTCTTTGGAACCTTGCCATTCAAAGAGTAATTAGCGAGCATAGTGGAAATCTCCTCATTAGGAATTTTCCTTTTGTTAGAGACAATATCTTTCATATATTTTGAATAAGGAGGCAATTTAATAGCATCAGTCAAAGAGATTTGAAAAAACAAAGGTTTCATCCAATCACAAAATTTATTATAGTTTTCCTCCTCCTTTGATTTTAGTTTCTTAACAGGAAAAGACATTTGCTTTTGAACCCAAGGTTCTCTTTCATTACCATGTTTCTTAGCAATAAAATCTTCTTTAGTGTACTTTTTATTTTTAGCATGTTTTTCATGTTCAATTTCAATCTCTTCTTTATCAGAAACATCATTCTTATCATTATCTTTATCATGTTCATTACCACTTTCAGTTTCAGCATCAGAAATAGAAATAATATTAGGATCATTAACAGGTTCAGAGGATTCTACAACAGTTTTATGTTTCTTCTTCTTTTTCTTAGAAGGACCACTAGTTTCTTTATTTCGTTGAGAATCTTGTTTAACTCTTTTGGGATGCCCTTCAGGATATAGAGGATCCTGAGTAGAAACACCACCTCTAGTTGTTACTTCATAAGCATGTTTTTCTTTATGAGTATTTTTTAACAAGTCATTTTGCACTTTAGTAAGTTGATCAATTTGAGTTTGAACCATATGAAAATGTTTAACAAGCATCTTAACATCATTGGAGGTTCTCTCCACAATATCATGCAATTTACTAATAGCTTGAGAGTTTTCCATTAGATGATTCTCTACTCTCATATTAAAGTTATCTTGCTTAACAACATAATTATCAAATTCATCTAGACATTGATCAGGAGGTTTTGAGTAAGGAATGTCTCCTTTATCAAAGCGTTGAAGAGAATGTACATCAATCGTGGATGAAGGGGGAGTTATCTTACATAAATCTTCTATAGGAGGTAAATTCTTCACATCTTCAGATTTAATACCTTTCTCTATAAGAGATTTCTTGGCTTCCATCATATCTTCATCATTTAATTCAATCATACCCCTCTCCTTCAATATTGGTGGTTGGGTTGGTTCAGGTGTAGTCCAATCATCATGATTTTGGCTTATTCTAGCCAATAATTCTTCAGCTTCGTCTGGAGTTCTTTTCCTGAAAACACAACCATCACAACTATCCAGGTATGCCCTAGACTCAATTGTTAGTCCACTATAAAATATATCAAGTAAGTCATGCTTTTCCAAATCATGTCCAGGCCGAGCTCTAATAAGAGAGCAAAACCTTGCCCAAGCTTCAGGCAATTTCTCCCCATCTTCTTGGTCAAAACTATAAATTTTCTGCAAGCCAATATGTTGAGCACTAGCACGAAAATATTTTCGAAAGAAAACATCAAGCAAACAACTTGGACTATCAATAGAATCAGGAGGCAAACTATTATACCAAATTTTAGCATCATCCTTTAATGAGAAAGGAAAAAATTTAGCAACAAAATAAGTACGCATCTTAATATCATCAGAAAACAAGCTACTCAAAGTAGAAAGCTCATTCATGTGCTCTACAGCATTTTCTTTTTCAGTACCACAGAAAGGTGTTTTCTCAACAATAGATATATGAGATAAATCAAGAGAAAAATCATAATCCTTATCCTTAATGTTTATAGGTGATGTGGCAAATTTAGGATCAGGAGACAGTTTATATCTAACATCATGTTGTGCAAGAAGCTTTTTAAGGTTACTTGTACCAGTAGTACCATTACATTTATAATAAAATCATCATGAAGTTCCACATAATCTTCATCAGGATCATCAGACTCAGGTGAATTAACAGGTGTAACCGTATTTTCATTAGGGGTTTCAGTATTTTCAATTTGTCTAGACCTAGCAATTGTAGCATTTAGAAAATAACCTAATGAACCATTTTCATCAAGCACAGTAGAAGCATCATCAAAATTATCAGAGGAATTTTCAGATTCAGCAGAAGTACCAACACGTGAAGCTTGTGGTGGTGAAACAAGTTGACTTATCACAGATGGTGAATCAAGAGCAGACAGAGGTACTCGAGTTGTACCTTTTCTTGTAGTGGATGGTAATATGGCGACTTTAGCATCACGAGTTTTACCCATGATGGAGGATTTGCAGCGAACAATATCAATTCAGGTGAACTTGCAAATAAAGCTATGCTCCCCGCAATGGCGCCGGAAAATAGTCTTGATGACCCACAAGTATAGGGGATCGCAATGAGTCTTCGAGGGAAGTAAAACCCAATTTATTGATTCGACACAAGGGGAGCCAAAGAATATTTGTAAGCCTTAACAGCGGAGTTGTCAATTCAGTTGCACCTGGAAACAAACTTGCTCACAGTAGTTTATCAGTAGCAACAGTTTTATGGCAGTAGCAGTAGTGAAATATAAGCAGCAGTGTAATAAAGACAGCAGTAGTGATTTTAGTAAACATCAGGTTTAAAATACTGTAGGCATAGGGATGGATGAACGGGCGCTGCATGGATAAGATAACTCATGTAATAATCAAGGCTAGGCATTTGCAAATAATAATAAAACGGTATCCAAGTACTAAACAACTATAGGCATGTGTTCCGTATATAGTCGTACGTGCTCGCAATGAGAAACTTGCACAACATCTTTTGTCCTACCAGTCGGTGACAGCCGGGCCTCTAGGGAAACTACTGGTAATTAAGGTACTCCTTTTAATAGAGTACCGGAGCAAAGTATTAACACTCCGTGAACACATGTGATCCTCATATCACAGCTTCCCCTCCGGTTGTCCCAATTTCTGTCACTTTGGGGCCTCGGTTTCCGGACAACAATATGTGTATACAACTTGCAGGTAAGATCATAAAACAATGAACATCCTCATGAATCAATAACATGTTCAGATCTGAAATCATGGCACTCGGGCCCTAGTGACAAGAATTAAGCATAACAAGTTGCAACAATATCATAAAAGTACCAACAACGGATACTAGGCACTATGCCCTAACATCTTATGACTATTACATGACAAATCTCATCCAATCCCTACCATCCCCTTCAGCCTACAGCGGGGGAATTACTCACACATGGATGGGGGAATCATGGATGGTCGATGGAGAGGCGTCGGTGGCGATGATGGTGATGATCTCCTCCAATTCCCCGTCCTGCAGGGTGCCAGAACGGAGTTTCTGATCCCGAGATTGAGTTTCACGATGGCGGCGGAGTTCTGGATGTCTTCTGGAAAAGTGGTCGAACCCCCTCGCTTTTAGGTCAGGGGCCTTAAGTAGTTGAGAGGGGAGCGTCGGGGGGCGGCCGAGGCGCCCTCACCATAAGGCGGCGCGCCCCCCTCCTTGGCCGCGCCGACCTATGGTGTGGGGGCCGTGGGCCTCCCCCTGGCCTGCCCTTCTGGCTCCGTATGTCTTCTATAAAAATAGGCCCTTTGCAATTGTTTCGGGGATTTTCCTGAAAGTTGATTTTCTGCACAAAAATAAGACACCAGGGCAATTCTGCTGAAAACAGCGTTAGTCCGTGTTAGTTGTATCCAAAATACACAAATTAGAGGCAAAACAATAGCAAAAGTGTTCGGGAAAGTAGATACGTTTTGGACGTATCAACATGACATAGGGTTGTTAGCGGATCCTTATCCCTAGCCTCAACTTGTATATATCATGCGTGCCTCGAGGTTATTAGTCCATCGGTTCATGATCACAAGCCCCTACACCTACAAATCTCTTTGTCGGGAACCAAAAGCCCGACAGTGGGTCTATGAGTCCCTATACGAGTATACATATGACTATGGCAAGTTTCTCGCGGCACCTTGGTCTTGGACTCTCTCCAGGACGGATATACTCGCGTGATGGAAAAAGCCTCTTTGTGTACGCCTATTTTGGGAAGCGGCTGTAAGTTGTCTATGGGCCTACCTTGTTGTGTGGGACGTCTTCGCCCTGGGACTCGGGGAGGGGCAAGACCTGATGTATGTTGCAATGGAATTGTGGGGACTACTGGGGCGTGGCCGCTTGCCTTAAAAATGGGCACGTTGCCTCCATCAATGCCAACGCTTGAGTCCACGCACGTGTGCCGCCGGTATTGAGTTGAAGGAGCACGCAGAAGGCGAAGCAGATGGCATTGATAACGGTGCATAAGGACACAACGTCGCAAAGGGGCGCATAACGCAAAGCGGCCAATAGGTCACTGGCAGGCGGGCCTAGGGAGGACGCGAGAGGACGAGCGAGCGATCCGCGGAGTGTTACATGCTATGATCAGCTCCAACTAACCGATAATGAGCATAACCACTCTTAGAAAGTACTTGCTAAAAGATATGTACAATGAGACTAAAGTTGCATTATATGGTCAACTCAGCTCTGTCTAACAAAAAACAATCATGACATGTGCACTATGTTGGGTGAGAAACGTGGTTTACGTGACAATGTGTATGCAGCTAAGGAATAAAAGGTTGCCACGTTCTTTCTTGTATTAGGCCATGGTTTAAAATTATGTTGTTGCGAGGATAGTAGAAGAGGTATTTTTGGACTAATTATTTCATACTACCTCCATTTCAAGGAATAGGGCGCCCACATATTACGTGTTTTTTGTTTGATCAAGAATTACTTCAAATAGATAAAAATTGTTTATATAAATTAATATCATTAAAAAGTGTTTTTAATACGAATCCAACAATACTAATTATATATAATAAAATCAAGATTATGTTGCACAATTTTTTTGGTCAAAGTTTGTCTTGGAGTACGCATGCGCCTTATTTCTTGAAACGGAGGTAGTAGTTTTCTAAGGTTTTAACATCCATTCTATCTCTCAATGGAGAGTTCATCAAGTTGCCATATCCTTCTGTTCAACCTCCCAGTGATTACATATGGAAGTGGTTTCCCAATGCACTTGGAGCATTAGATAGTTTCCATGTTGACCTCGTGTGTGTTAATGTGGCTAACCAAGGACTATAGATATAGAAAACAAGCTATAACCACTAACATGCTCGGTGTTATTGACTGAAACATGAGATTTCTTTATGCGTTGCCTGGTTGGGAGGGTTCATCTTCTCCCTCAAGAGGCCTACGCGATGCAATGAGAACAAGTCGCCAATATGCATTTGCTGTACATAATGGTACTACTCTTTCTCTTGGATTTTTTTGTATTTGCTTAGGTTCGTAGCTAACTTATTTGCTTCGTTGACAATAGGAAGATTGACGAGGGGGCTCCTCGGCAATGCCCACCATGAGGGGCTTAGGATCGACGGAATCCTGCAGGTTAACATGAGACATCGGATACCAAACGAACAGGGAGTGAGAGTTATCCAGGTTCGGGGCCCTCGATGAGGTAAAACCCTTACTCCTACTTGTCTGATCTTGATTTATTGAATAAAAGAGGTTGAACTCGCCGGGAGGCAAGGTTTCTAGGGTTAGTGTATGCTAGATTGTGTTGGTTGCGTAAGTGTGTCGTTAGGCAGGCCCTCTCCTGGCCTTTATATAGGAGGCCAGGTGTAACATCCCAGAAATTTAAAACAAAATAAACAAATTTCCCTAGTTCCAAATTTTGGAACCAACAAAAACTTTTATTAAATTAAGATTGATACATAATAATCTTGCATAATTCTTGTGCTCTTGCCATGATTGCTTGTTATTAGTATTGGAAATAATCTTAAACCCTAAAACCCCACCCCTCTTCTCATCATTCTAGTGAAAATAAAATAAAAGGAAATTAAATAAGAAAAAGGCATATGTGCCTATGGATATAATTATAAATATTTACCCTAGACCTTTTCACTTTATTTAAAAGATTGGAAAAGCTTTGTAAACCTTATATAGTACTTCTTAAATCATTTCCAAGTTGAAACCAAAAAGAATAAAAAGAAACTAAAAATGCCATAGAGGCATATGAGAGTAAAATAGCAAATTTGGGAATTTGAGAAGATTAACCCTAGGACTTGTTGTGAATGGTTGGATCACCTCCATATATCATTTCAACAATTCACAACACCCTTGTGAATCAAACCAAGTCAAATTAAAAATAAAATATCACATATGCATATGAGCCTATGTGACACATAGCCAATTCACCAAACCTTGACCTATGTCTCTAAACCTTGCCCAAATGGTGTGAAACCCTCTCTAAACCCAATATAACACTAAATGGACCCTAACCCATGTCCAAGTGAGGCAAGAACAACCCTAGTACAAGTTTATGAAAATTTGACACCTCATCTCTTATGTATTAAGGCCAAATGTGCAAATCTTTGAACAAGACCCTTTGATTTAGTTTCAATGCTCTTAAAATGTTTCTAAACTCATAAGAACCACATTAGAGTCAACCAAAGTCAAATTAAATGGAGAGAAATCAAATAGGGAGAAAATTCCCAAAATTCACTCACATACACATAACCCAATTTTGCAAATCTTCAACCAAGGCCACCATTGCTTGATCCCTTGCTTGTAGAATGTTTATATATGATAAATAAACACAATTGCTTCAAAGAAACCAAAATCAAATCAAAGCAAAACTCAAAATCAACATACATGTGATAATGGTCATTTGGCCATTTTATAAAATGTTCCCCACTTTACCCCCCTGTAATTCTCAAATCCTAAACTAAACTTTGTCAACCAAAGCCATGTCATCCAAGACCATGTCAAGGTGAGTAACTTTGATGTTGACCACCCTCCCTGAAGTTGACCAGGTTGACCAGTATAGTTTTGACAAGTGGTGATGTTGAAACCATGAGAAGATGACCCCCATTTTGGAAACCTCACAAACCACCACCAAAATGAACACCACCACCACCATGCAATCACATAAATTATATCAAAGAGATACACCAAAAAGAATTGCAAATTTCCAAAATTTTCTTCATGCGGCCATTTAGTCGAACACCTTGCAGACATGATTCATATTTTTGCACACATGCTTTTATCCAGTGGGTTTTGGCCTAAACCACCTCTAACTTGTGATGATCATCACCCCTCTACACCCCTGCACCTCTACACGTCCTTGCTCTTGCTGCTTTACGCATGGAAAAGCCCTAAACTATTCACACCGTGCACCATGCCGGCCACCATGGCACTCGAGCAACCTGAGCCCCTACTCTCCCCTACACCTTGTCATTGAGCATCCCTGGAGCACCAGGACCCTGCCAGTACTCGGCCCGAGCTCACCCTCGCACGCTAGTGGCCAGAACGCGCGTGCCAATTTGTTGCCAGTACGTGCCAGCCGACGCGGTGACCACGCTCTGGAACGCGCCAGTACGCCAAGCACTTGATCGACGCCGTCCTCTCCCTGCATCCCTACCATGGCATCGAGCAGCTACTCCCCGCCCTCTACAAGCTAGACAAGCCCCCAGGCCTGCCCATGCACCGTCGACGTCGCCATGATCACCACCCTACCGCGCCGGTACTGCCAGCCCTTGATCATTGCCAGCACGCTCCCGTCCTTCCCCTCGCTGCCCTTCACGCGCGCTAGCTTCTCCTAGCAGACGCCTACACGACGCCCCCATCGCCTTGCCCTTTCGCTCACCGTAGACGCCGCGCCATGGCCGCCCCTTCACAGCACCCGCCGGCCCTCTCACCCCGCTATAAATAGAGAAGCTCTGAGCCTCGACTCTTCACAACATCTGCTCTCCTCCCATCACTGATCCCTCTCCCACCATCAATTGGACACTACCTCGCCGGAGCAGCTCCAATCGCAAGACGAAGGCCGCCGGAGCCAGCAGATCCTAGCCATTGATCCACGCCACCCCGAGCTCCGCCACGGTACCAGGGGCCTATTCGCCCTCGCCAACGACGCCTCGACCACCGCCCTCGACCGCCGGCGACCTCCAGCGCTCTCCGACCCCCTACCTCGCCGGCGCAGCACGCCCTTCTCCCCCGTCGACGACGACGACGCTCGACCGTCGATCGTCCGTCTGATCCAACGGCTCCTAGTCACAGGTACCGTTTCGGTCGATTTAAGTCGCTGACGTGTAGACCCCACCCTGTCAGCTGGCCCGCGGCGTGGTCAGTGTTAGTTGGGCCGGCCCAGTGCGTTTAATTTGGTTAGCCCGTGTCGTTTTCCCGCGTGGCCCAGTAATTCAAATTCGATTTAATCTCTTTTAGTTCAAATTCAATACTGGTGCCAACTTCAAAATTAAATAGTTTGAAATCTACTGCACCAAATTTAACAAATTTTATATATTTGGAAAGCTCATGAAATTATCTAAACAATGCCACTGGCCTCATGTCCAAATTCGAAATAAAATTTAAATGATAAAAATAACAAGACAGGGCCTTTTCTGACTTCAAATAAATATTAGAAATTATCTAGAAATGATTTTTAGTTGATTACAACTCTAATAAATCACACTTGACATAATCTAATTGTTTATGTAAAAATATAGCATGGTTGTTTTGCATGATCATGGACTAGAGTTAAATAATGACTATGGAACCATTTCTAGTTTATTTAATACATACACCTAGAATTATTTAAAATAGTATGAGGGCTTGTCTCTCATTTAAATTGTGATCTTAAGTAATTAAAATAGAGGTACTTACCTTGGTCAAGTAAGTCTCATGCTTAGTTACTTATAAATTTTTAAATCATTCAGAGGATAGTTTAACTCATATAAGGTATAGCTTCTCACAAAAATCATTAATCCAAATAGTTCAATGAGAATTAATAACCCATATAGTATTAACCCATAGATTCCTATTTGAAAATAAGAAATCATTTTCATAAGTAATATTTAAATATTTCAAACCTATCTATTAAATCATATGAGATACCTAGGCCTCATTTAAATCTTACCTCAACCAAATTAATATGAAGTAGATCCCATGGTCAATTAAAATTCACTTTTAATTAATTAATAATATTAAAACATTACAAGGTGTTACTAAAATAGTATGAGGTGCTCACCTCATTTTAAATCATCTTTCTCAAATATATAAATTAATGTGTGGACCCTTAATTGGCTAGGCTCATACTTGCTCCCTTATAAATCTTAAATCTAAATAATATTTAATTAATTAAAATCACATGAGATGATGAATCTCATTTAACTCACTTTCTCAAAATACTAAGTGTGAAGTGTTGACCTTGGTCAACATAGGATCATCCCTGGTTGTTTTGAGAATATTAAATCACCTCAATAATAGTCCTTTAAATTTGTTACACGTATGTGTTAAATCATATGAGAGATACTCCTCTCATTTAAATCTTGTTCTCAAGTGATAAAATATGAGGTAGTGATCATAATCTAAGTAACCTCATATTGAATTATTTGGTGGCATTAAATCACTATTAGGTTAGTATTAAATTACATGAGGGATGGAACCTCATTTAAATCATTTTCCCAAATGATAGGTATGAAGAGGTTGACTTTGGTCAACCTAGGTCATATATTATTCATGGGAGAAATTAAATCTTAAGAAGATTCAATGAGAGGAAATTATTTTCTCACAAACTAAAGAGAAACCCTAACTCCATTTTCAATAAGAGGAAATTATTTTCCTATTACTAAATAAGGAAACCCTAGCATAATCTTGTGATAAATGCTAAGTAGTAATGCTAGATCATTGTGTGAGCCACTAAGGCTAATTAAGAGTACTTAAGTATTGTTTGGTGATTGTATCCTCGTATTCGTTTATAGACGCTAGTACCGGAGACTATCAAGAGGAGGAGGTATTCTACCAAGAAGAAGAAGAAGAATATTTTGATCACTTCACCAATCAAGGCAAGCTGATATTAGCCTTACCCCCACAAGCAAGATAATACTCTTGCAAGCTAACATTATTGCAAGCTAGACTAATGCAAGCTAATAAACTTGCTAACCATCAGGGTGCAAAGCTCTACCAGAGCAAGGCATCATTACATTTTACTTTATGAACCTATCCCAAAGTTTTTACCTTACAAGCTTTACTTGATTTTATTTATCAAAGTTACTTTTTGAGTTATGATTCACTTGGTGGAAATATAGAGTAGTACAAGGAAATCACACTTAGCCTAGCAAGCTCCAAGATACTTATCACCCATCATATAGTTGCTAGTGCTAATCAATTAAAACTTGACTACTCTAGATGGGAACATGTGACTTTGAAATGAAGTTGAAACCTTGGAATGATGGTTCATTCCATTGAATGACTTTGAAGGTGAATATGACCAATAGAAGATGGTGATTTTTGATATAAAACTGATGGTTGGGTTCGGATGCGATACCATTCCAATTTTGAAAGTACCCCCACAATACCCAAAATGGGTACGGGCTTAACTAGAAATTTATGTGCTTTAGTATGGGTTCCCTCTAAACAAGCGTCATCGGGGTTATGCCAAGGGCTGCCTCCAAAGCAATATGAGATATTGCGAAATGACGTGAACGAGGTGAATTGTCCGGCCCAAGCCCTGTGCAGTTCCCGGGTTAACAGGTTGGTTCTCACCGGGGGGCCAAGCTCATGGGGAGAGGTGCCTGTACTAGAGTATATAAGTGAAAGGTTATGGTTGGTAGTCCGCATACGGAGTATGATAAATCAGGGCCAGTTAACCCTGACGGATTCTTGCAAATATTGTGGCACAAGTGTACGACCTCTGCAGAGTGTAGAACTATTCGAATAGCCGTGTCCACGGTTACGGACGATTGGAAAGGCCATACTGTTCCGTCATCAGACCATTTTCAAAAATGTGACATATGACTGGTGACTTGCTGTTGCAAGGTGATTGGTGATTTGGGATTGAATCACAACTGAGTTGTGGGAATGACACTAATGTTCCCACTTGAGTTAGTCTATTGGATTTAAGCATCTTCACTAAATGTTTATGAAATAAACTTGGCTTTATGCAAATCAACCTAGAGCTTAGTATCCCCTTACCACAATTGATAGTGCTTACACTAGTATTAGTTTGCGAGTACTTTAAAAGTACTCATGGCTTTGTCCCTGGCTATTCAAATGGCCAGACTATGAAGGTGAACAGCTGTACGAGGAAGATGGACAGCAGAACGTCTACGACAACTAGGACCGCTCCTGACGTCAACAGTTGCCTGTGGAACAGATGGACCACGACCATTACTTCGCTTCCGCTATGTGTTTTGTAATAGGATCTCTGGATCCACTATGTTGTATTAAGACTGGATCATGTGATCCTTTGTTGTAAGACGATTCCGTGTTGTTATAAATGATGTGTTGTGATATCAAGCTATTATGTCTCGCAAAAACAATATTCCTGGGATTGCGAGGAATGGCATAATAGGCATCTGGACTTAAAAATCCGGGTGTTGGCAAGTTGGTATCAAAGCCATTGTTTGACCTTAGGAGACCCTAGTTAGAATGGCCGTTCGGAAAATTTTAGTTTCTAAAAACAAATGAAGTGAGTATTTGTGAAAAACTTATTCATTTTTCTTCTCTACAAGATCTCTTAAAAATCATAAGCCATGCACCTCCTTATAAATCCATTTAAAAATTTTGCCACACTTGTTCACATCTCTAACTTACTCATCCATTTCACTTTCAGATGGAGCCCTACGTCCAGACGGAGACCTACGATCTGGAAAACGGAGGAAGTCTGGTGTTTGAGCGTGACTTGTACCTAGTGTCCGAGAAGCTCGAACGCCCACCTCCCCAGTTCCACGGAGTCCGGATCCACAACACCCCGGCTGGGGAACAGCAGTGGATGATCACCGCTGACTTGAAGGGAAGTACGGAACCTCCCATCTCGGAGATGATCCTTTTCTCCTTCAAGGCATACAGCTGGGTGGACGGTCTTGCTCACGCCCTTCAGGAGGGACTTGCTCGGGTGTGTGGACAGAACATCGCCGCACTCCGGGGAAGCCGCTTCGCCCACTTCGCGAGGCACGACACCATGGGGGAACCCATGGCACTCTCTTCGCACCCGGTGCTCAAGATTCATGTGCAGCATTTGGACTTTATGCTTCATGAGACCCGGAAGGATCTGGAGCTGACACGTGTCCACTCCCACCGTGCCCAGATGGCTTTGGCTCATCATGCTAACGCCATCAGGCTACTCGCCAAGGACCGCCGGTCACTTCGCCTGCAGCGCGCCAAGAATGTCGCTACTATCACCCGTCTTCGCGAGAAGATTCGCACCTTAGAGGTGACTGTCCGGACACAGCAGGACCAGATCCAGGAGATGGAGGAAGATGGAGAAGACATCCAAGGAGGCAATGATTTCCTGAGTGACGACAACGACTTTGAGGATGACGAGTTCACTGATGAGGAAGACTATGAGTTTCTGGAGGCTGCAGAGGATGGGATCATTCCCATCGATGTGGATGAAGACAATGAGGAATAATTGCACCAGTTTCACTTACGTAGGTGTGAGTTGTATCCCGCACCATGTATCGTAGATTGTGGAAAAAGGGTTCTTAAAACCCTTAGTGCTTTAGCTTGTAATGTGTGATGTTTGTTGTGAATAAATAAAATATGTGTTATATTCATCCTGAAAATATCTTAAGTTTAAGTTCAAACTTAACTCAAAATAAGCCATAGAAAAATTCCCTCTTACCTCATGATATATCTACATAATCAGATGGCCCCACCAAACCGCAACGCCACCCAGGATGCCATGATGCAACTACTGCAGACAATGATGACAGATCGGGAAGCCGAAAGAGCTGAACGCCAAGCAAACCTTGCTGCACTACAACAGATAGCTCAGAACAATCAAGGCCATGGAAACCACGATCACCCGGGGTCAAAATTGAAGAATTTCCAGAACACCAACCCTCCAATGTTCAGCAAAATCGAAGAGCCCCTCGATGCTGATGACTGGATCCAGACAATAGAGAACAACCTTGAAGTTGCGGGAGTTGAAGCCGCAGAAAAAGTACTGTTTGCCACCCACTACCTGTCAGGACCTGCCAGAGCCTGGTGGACTAGTGCCCGTGCAATGAATGCAGGACAGATGATGACATGGGAAGACTTCAAGCTGAAGTTCAGCAAGTACCATGTGCCCCAAGGATTAATCAAGAAAATGAGAGACGAGTTCCGCGAACTCAAGCAAGGAAGAATGTCCGTGGTGGAATACCGCGACAAGTTTCTCACTCTGTCAAGGTACGCCCCGGATGAGACCGACACAAATGAGAAAAGAAAGGAAAGACTCCTGAACGGACTACACGACGAGATGCAAACTGTGTTAGTGAATATTCCGTTCGCTGACCTCGAAGCCCTCGTAGACTCAGCCATACAGATGGAAGGAAAGCTGCATCAGGCCATACAGACTCAGCCATACACTTCCACCATCATCATCCCGGGCGGAAGCGGTGCGGAGGGAGCGGGCCCGTCGTGCCGGCGCGTCGGAAAGGCACATGTGGAGGACGTCCGCACAGAAGAGGAGCGCAAGCCCGTCATCGTCAACCTCGCTGTGGCGCGTGGCCAGGCGAAAGCCCGCCTCGTCGCTGTCGGTGTTTTCCTGTCCGTGATCTCCATCACCTCGAAGCAGCTCATCAGCTACATGCGCAATGTGTGGATGATCAGGGGCTCGCTGGAGTCGCTCCAGCTCGCGGACAGGCGCTTCGTACTTGAATTCTCCCTCGAGGGCGATTTCGAGCACGTCACGAAGGGAGGGCCCTGGAGGTACCAGGGAGATGCGGTCCTTGTGCGCGAACTCAAGGACAAGGAAGACCCCAACACGGTACAGTTCGATTCCATGCCTATCTGGGTCCAGTTCACAAAAATTCCGTTCTATCTGCTCTCCAAGCAGCTCGCACGGGACCTAGCCAGGAACCTTGGAGAGCTCATCTGCATCGACAACAATGCGAGGGGGGATATTTGCGACAAAATTCTTCGGGCCAGAGTCCGTATCCCCATCGCCCGAGCTCTTCAGAGGTGGATCACGCTCGAAGATGAGATCTCCAACGAGGAGGTGATGGTCACTGTCCTCTACGAGCGCCTCCCCTCGTACTGCCACTGTTGCGGCGTAATCGGCCACCAGGAGGAGGCATGCGACCTGCCTCAGGTGCTCAGGAAGCACCGCTACTCCAAGGACTTGGGCGTGCCGCCCACGCACTTCCACGATGCCAGGAAGTGGTGGTTGGCGGATTCGGCTGGCGTAAACGGCCGTGCTCTACGCATGGACGTGCCGTGGCGCAATGTCGCAGCACTTGGCCCCAGGCGACCTCCAGCTCCAACAACGCCACTCGCCCTCGTCGCCCGCGTCGCAAAGGAGGTTGAGAAGCTGTCTGTCACCGACGACAACAAGCATGCTGGTGTGCCCCACGCCGGCAACAACGTCTGCGACAACGCCAAACACTCTGCACCGCCTCCGACCGCCCCCGTGGAGACCAAGGCCGCCATTGACACGAACAAGAACGACAACACCACTGCTTCCAACACCATGGTCTCCACTGAGCCTAAAGCCGTGGGCTCCGCGCCCAGGAAGCACTGGAAGAGGCAGCCCAAAGAGGTGGGTGACAAAGGGCCTAGCGGCAAAGAGGATCCCGTGACGTGCGCCAAGAACAAGCTGATCAAGCAGGCGGCAAACAACACCCTTGCCACTACAGATGGGGGGTCGCTGCTGGGCAAAAGGCAGGGAACTGCTCTGCTGCTGCCCAAGGACAACAACGACATGAAGCGATCCAGCAAGAAGATGATGATGGGGGAGGGCGTCTCGAAGGATGGCGACCCAGAGGAAGAAGGAAAGCAGGAAGCAACCAGTCCTGGGGCTACTGGTCAACTGACAGGCGCATTTGTCGGCGCCTGTCAGGATCCATGAATCTCTTGGCTTGGAACTGTCGGGGGATGGGTCTGCCCCGCACAGTTCAGGAGCTGGTGCTGCTAGTCCGCAGCTACAGACCTAAAATCGTGTTCGTCTGTGAAACAAGGCAAGGCGAAAAGAAAATAAAAGATCTTAGATATAGGCTAGGCCTCAAAAATTGCATTACTCAGATAGGAAAAGGAAAAGGGGCTGGGATTGCCTTGTACTGGGATGAGCAAGTTCAAATAAAAGTGTTGTCCGAGGGACCGAGATACTTTGACGTGTTGATCAACGACATCCCCAATGGCCACTCTTGGCGGGGAACGTTCGTGTATGGGGAACCCAAAAGCTCAGAAAGACACCACATGTGGACTGCCCTGCGTAGGATTGCCCAGGATGCAAGTGCCCCTTGGCTCATGATTGGGGATTTCAACGAAACCAAATGGCAGCATGAGCATTACTCCGAGACGAAAAGATCAGAGAAAAGGATGGCAGATTTCAGGAGGTTGCTCTCTTTTTGTAAACTGAATGATATTGAGTCCACAGGGCCCCCATGGACCTTTGATAACAAGCAAAAAGATAGAAAGAACGTCAGGGCGAGGATCGATCGGGCAGTGGCATCACAGTCTTGGTCAGACATGTTCCCAGACGCCAAGCTCACACATGTTTGTTCCTCGAGATCAGACCATCTTCCGCTGCTCCTGGAGATGAACAAACAGCCAAGTACGAGTATCCATCACGAGACTTCAAGGTACGAATATATGTGGGAGAGGGAACCTTCACTCACCACTGCCATTGAGGAGGCCTGGACTGCAACACCTACCTGCTCCAACCTTACTGATCTGATCGACAAAATCAGTAAAACCAATGCTCATCTTAAGGATTGGAGCATAGAGGTTTTTGGCAAAGTGACCAAACAGATACGTGAAAAAAGGAAGATGCTGAGCAAACTCTGGAAACAAAAAAGAACAAAAGGAGGAGATGTTGAGGTACGCAAAATTTCCGCAGAGCTTGATGAACTTCTCAACAGAGAGGAGATGATGTGGAGACAGAGGTCGAGAGTCAGCTGGCTGAAAGAAGGCGACCGAAACACAAAATACTTCCATAAGAAAGCAAACTGGAGGCGTTCAAAAAATAAAATCACGAGGATTAGGGACTCTAATGGAGATTGGACTGATGACCCAGACGAAATCAGCAATTTAGCGAACAAGTTCTTCCAGGACCTGTACACTAGCGAGCCAGGGGTGTGCCCAGACGAGTTGCTTAACCTGCTGCACTCACCAATCACGGATGAAATAAACGAGAAACTCTGTTGTGAATTCACGGAACAAGAAATCGGCGACGCCCTGTTCCAAATAGGACCTCTAAAGCCCCTGGCCCTGATGGCATGCCAGGACGTTTTTTCCAAAGAAATTGGGCCTTGCTAAAGCCTGAAATCACCTTGGCAGTAAAAGGATTCTTCAGAAGTGGTGTCATTCCGGAGGGCCTAAACGACACCGTGATCGTCCTGATACCGAAGGGAACAAATCCAGAGAACTTGGCTGAATATAGACCAATAAGTCTTTGCAATGTTGTGTACAAGATCATCTCAAAGTGTCTTGTAAACAGACTGCGCCCCTTCCTGGATGATCTCATATCGGAGACCCAGAGCGCATTTGTCCCAGGCAGATTGATTACGGACAACGCCGTCATTGCTTTCGAGAGCTTTCACAAAATCCAAAGAAGCACAAACCCAAGAGATAATCACTGTGCTTACAAGCTAGACCTTTCCAAGGCCTACGACAGAGTGGACTGGCTCTTCCTTGAAAAGACTCTACTGAAGCTTGGGTTCTGCAAACAATGGACGTCTTGGGTGATGACCTGTATTCGATCAGTCAGATTCTCAGTCAGAATCAATGGACACACTAGTGACCCCTTCACCCCATCCCGCGGCTTGAGACAAGGGGATCCACTTAGCCCGTACCTCTTTCTCTTCATGGGAGAAGCCCTATCATGCATCCTCAAGAATCAATGCATGGATGGTAATATCACCCCCCTAAAGGTTGCCAGAAACGCTCCGGGTATCTCTAACCTCCTCTTCGCAGACGACAGCCTCCTCTTCTTCAAAGCTTCACCAGAGGAGGCCAGGGCTGTTGACAGCGCTCTGAAATTGTTCCAGAAGTGCACAGGTCAGCTCCTTAGCCCTAGCAAATGCTCGATCCTTTTCAGCACTGCTTGTCCGTCGGCTACACTAGTGGAGATCAAGTCCATACTCGGGGTGTCTACCTCAACCTTTGAGGAGAAGTACCTAGGACTCCCAACGCCGGATGGTAGAATGAAGAATGATTGCCTTCAGCCAATTATGAAACGGTTCAGCAAAAGATTGACGAACTGGTCTGAAAGATTCATGTCTCATGGTGCAAAAGACACTCTCATCAAGTCTGTGGCGCAGGCGCTGCCAGGATTTGTTATGGGTGTTTTCAAGCTTTCCTTGGGATTTTGTGAGCAATATGAAAAGCTCATTAGAGATTTCTGGTGGGGCGACGATCAAAATCACAGGAAAGTCCATTGGACTGCCTGGGACAACTTAACAAAGCCAAAAGGAAAGGGAGGACTGGGATTCCGAGACATGCACCTCTTCAATCAAGCACTCCTTGCGAGACAGGCATGGCGTCTAATCCAGAAACCCGACAGCCTGTGTGCCAAGGTCCTCAAGGCCAGGTATTATCCTCACGGGAATATACTAGACACGGTCTTCTACGCTGATCCATCCCCTGTTTGGAAAGGTGTGGAGTTTGGTCTCGAGCTGCTCAAGGTAGGAATCATTAACCGTATCGGTGATGGAAGGAAGACGCAGATTATGCGTGACCAATGGCTACCAAGGGACAGTGGACTGAAAATCACGGCACTAAAAAAGAACTCCAGGAGAAGGTGGGTTAACCAACTGATTAATACTGAAGACAGAAGCTGGAACACCACATTGCTACACGAGCTTTTCCATGAGCACGATACCCAGGCCATTCTTCGTATACAGCTCCCGCATCAGGAACAAGCTGACCGTGTTGCTTGGCACTACGAGACGAACGGGTTGTTCTCTGTCAAGAGTGCTTACCGTCTCGCCTATAGTCTCAAACATCAGCTACGAGATTTTACTAGCAGCAGCACCAACACGAATGGCGATCGATCTCTATGGAACTGTGTGTGGAAGGCCGAGGTGCCGCCTAAGGTGCGCGTCTTTGGGTGGAGACTAGCCACCGACACCCTTGCCACTAAGAACAACAAATTCAAAAGGAACCTGGAGGTCTGCAGCCGCTGCTCCATCTGTGGCGTAGCTGAAGAGGATGCCTACCACGCCGCTGTCAAATGTACAAAAGCCGTTGGCCTGCGCCATGCCATGCGTGCGCACTGGAAGCTCCCGAAAGAACATCACTTCAACAAATCGGGGAAGGATTGGCTGTTGTTACTGTTGAACCAGGTCGACACTATCACAAAAGCCAGAATTTTACTGCTGTTCTGGAGATCTTGGCATCTGCGAAATGACATTGTTCACGAGCAGGGGAAGGAATCGATCGCCACTTCGGTGTCCTTCCTGCTCTCCTACAACCAGCCTCATGACCCATGTGAGGGAAATGGTAAGACACTACATCTCGACTACCTCCAAGCCAACTCTCAGTCTTCGCAAACTCGCAAGACTGCTGCTTGGTCGGCCCCTCCTGTAGACTGGCTCAAATTAAACACGGATGCCTCTTCCATCGGAATTGGCCAACCCAGTGGCGCTGGGGCTGTTGTGAGAGACCACCGGGGCGTTGTCCTGGTTGCTGCTTGCTCCCCTATGGTCAGTTGTGACGACGCGGAAGAGGCTGAAGCCAAAGCTGCTCTGCGTGGGATCAAATTGATGAAGGACATGGGCTACACCAGGATCATACTGGAGCCGGATCGTGCAAGGGCGGTTACGGCACTTCGAGCCACCCACATCGACGGATCGAAGCACTCGGGCAACATATGATGAAGCCAAATCATTACTAAAGGATCCGGATGATCACCAAATCTTGCACACGAGAAGAGAGAACAACGGGGTGGCCGATGCCCCGGCTAGAACGGCTAGATCGGCTGGCAGCTGCATCTGGAGAGACCACCTTCCTGATGTGATTCAGGACTTTGTAACACAGGACATGACTCGTATGTTACATCGTTAATATAAGGCTCTCTTACCCTAAAAAAAAAAGAAAGCTGCATCAGGACAATGAGAACCGCAAGCGCAGAATGATGAACCAGATTGGACCCCATCATACCCAGAAGCACCGCAATAACTCCTCTGGAGGATTCACCCCCAGAAACAACAGGCCACCTGCTCAGACTTATCGCCCCAACTACAGCAACAACAACGGAGGACCCCCGAAGCCCGGAGGCAACAGCAATAACAACCGCAACCCCAACAACCACCACAATACTGGGAACAACACCAACACCAACACTGGCCCGAGAACTGGAAGTAATGCCATCCCCGTCGCCCCGAAGGACAAGTCCACTGTAAACTGTTATGAATGTGGAGTTGTGGGCCACTTTTCCAAAGAATGCCCCAAGAGGCTTGCCAAGATCACCGCCAACACCGCTGCACCTGTCCAGCAACAGCGTCGCTTCGCAGGTAGAAGGAACCAGAACAACAATAACAGCCGTTTCTACCACATGACCGCCACTGAAGCTCCGGAAGCACCCCAGACCCTGACAAGTATGCCTTCCTGTTAATCAAAATGCTCAATCTCTCTTAGGCACCTAACTCTTCTTAAAATCTCGGGACGAGATTTGTTTAAGGGGGAAGGGTTTGTAACATCCCAGAAATTTAAAACAAAATAAACAAATTTCCCTAGTTCCAAATTTTGGAACCAACAAAAACTTTTATTAAATTAAGATTGATACATAATAATCTTGCATAATTCTTGTGCTCTTGCCATGATTGCTTGTTATTAGTATTGGAAATAATCTTAAACCCTAAAACCCCACCCCTCTTCTCATCATTCTAGTGAAAATAAAATAAAAGGAAATTAAATAAGAAAAAGGCATATGTGCCTATGGATATAATTATAAATATTTACCCTAAACCTTTTCACTTTATTTAAAAGATTGGAAAAGCTTTGTAAACCTTATATAGTACTTCTTAAATCATTTCCAAGTTGAAACCAAAAAGAATAAAAAGAAACTAAAAATGCCATAGAGGCATATGAGAGTAAAATAGCAAATTTGGGAATTTAGAAGATTAACCCTAGGACTTGTTGTGAATGGTTGGATCACCTCCATATATCATTTCAACAATTCACAACACCCTTGTGAATCAAACCAAGTCAAATTAAAAATAAAATATCACATATGCATATGAGCCTATGTGACACATAGCCAATTCACCAAACCTTGACCTATGTCTCTAAACCTTGCCCAAATGGTGTGAAACCCTCTCTAAACCCAATATAACACTAAATGGACCCTAACCCATGTCCAAGTGAGGCAATAACAACCCTAGTACAAGTTTATGAAAATTTGACACCTCATCTCTTATGTATTAAGGCCAAATGTGCAAATCTTTGAACAAGACCCTTTGATTTAGTTTCAATGCTCTTAAAATGTTTCTAAACTCATAAGAACCACATTAGAGTCAACCAAAGTCAAATTAAATGGAGATAAATCAAATAGGGAGAAAATTCCCAAAATTCACTCACATACACATAACCCAATTTTGCAAATCTTCAACCAAGGCCACCATTGCTTGATCCCTTGCTTGTAGAATGTTTATATATGATAAATAAACACAATTGCATCAAAGAAACCAAAATCAAATCAAAGAAAAACTCAAAATCAACATACATGTGATAATGGTCATTTGGCCATTTTATAAAATGTTCCCCACTTTACCCCCCTGTAATTCTCAAATCCTAAACTAAACTTTGTCAACCAAAGCCATGTCATCCAAGACCATGTCAAGGTGAGTAACTTTGATGTTGACCACCCTCCCCGAAGTTGACCAGGTTGACCAGTATAGTTTTGACAAGTGGTGATGTTGAAACCATGAGAAGATGACCCCCATTTTGGAAACCTCACAAACCACCACCAAAATGAACACCACCACCACCATGCAATCACATAAATTATATCAAAGAGATACACCAAAAAGAATTGCAAATTTCCAAAATTTTCTTCATGCGGCCATTTAGTCGAACACCTTGCAGACATGATTCATATTTTTGCACACATGCTTTTATCCAGTGGGTTCACTACAAGAAAAGTTGCCATGGCCGATGAAGTTGAAGTCGCGCCGTGGTTGCTGGTATACCATGGCCGACGATTTTGGTCCCTCCGTGGTGCATGTCAAAACTTTTTTTTTCTCGTTTTTGAGGCCACCTAGCCCGACGAAAGCGGCCAAAACGTGGCGTATGGTGGCCCGGGGCGTGGTGCATCTCGAAATCTCGGGTTCGCCGGCCGAGTCAACGCAAATCCGCACCGCCGAGGGATGTAGGGCCCAGATGGCAGCCTCTCTCGCATTGTTTTTTTTCTAGATCGCGCCATCTCGTTCAACGTTCTCCGATCGAGCCGTTTACGATGCAGGATCATGGGTCCCGCATGTCATCCTCTATGAACCAAAATTCTTTCTATTCTTGGATTTTTTTTGACCCCCGATTTCTCGGCTACTTCCTTTTTCTTTTGATCCCTTGCCGCCTTGGAAACGTTGAGACCGCCGCCGCTAAATGGGACCCGCATGTCATCCTCTATGTGCAATCAACTTTCTTTTCTTGGAGTTTTTTTTGGCACCTCAAATTTGGTCACTTGCCTTTTTCTTTCGATCCCCCGCCGCCTCTCAAACGGTGATACCGCCGTCGCTAACCGGGACCCGCATGTCATCCTCTATGTACTATAAAACTTTCTTTTCTTGAATTATTTTTGGCACCTCATATTTGGTCACTTACCTTTTCTTTCGATCCCCCGCCGCCTCTCAAACGGTGATACCGCCGCCGCTAAATGGGACCCGCATGTCATCCTCTATGTACTATAAAACTTTCTTTTCTTGGATTATTTTTGGCACCTCATATTTGGTCACTTGACCTTTTTCTTTCGATCCCCCGCCGCCTCTCAAACGGTGATACCGCCGCCGCTAAATGGGACCCGCATGTCATCCTCTATGTACTATAAAACTTTCTTTTCTTGGATTATTTTTGGCACCTCATATTTGGTCACTTGACTTTTTCTTTCGATCCCCCGCCGCCTCTCAAACGGTGATACCGCCGTCGCTAAATGGGACCCGCATGTCATCCTCTATGTACTATAAAACTTTCTTTTCTTGGATTATTTTTGGCACCTCATATTTGGTCACTTGACTTTTTCTTTCGATCCCCCGCCGCCTCTCAAACGTTGATACCGCCGTCGCTAAATGGGACCCGCATGTCATCCTCTATGTACTATAAAACTTTCTTTTCTTGGATTTTTTTGGCACCTCATATTTGGTCACTTGACTTTTTCTTTCGATCACCCGCCGCCTCTCAAACGGTGATACCGCCGCCGCTAAATGGGACCCGCATGTCATCCTCTATGTACTATAAAACTTTCTTTTCTTGGATTATTTTTGGCACCTCATATTTGGTCACTTGCCTTTTTCTTTCGATCACCCGCCGCCTCTCAAACGGTGATACCGCCGTCGCTAAATGGGACCCGCATGTCATCCTCTATGTACTATAAAACTTTCTTTTCTTGAATTATTTTTGGCACCTCGATATTTTGTCACTTGCCTTTTTCTTTCGATCTCATGCCACGTTTGAAACGTTGAGGAACCCGCAGCTCATGGGACCCGCATGTCATCCTCTATGTACTATAAAAGTTCATTTTCTTGGTTTTTTTTCACCATCCGATTTTTGGCAATTTCTTTTTTCTTTTGATCCCCCGCCACCTCTCAAACGCTGATACCGCCGTCGCTAAATGGGACCCGCATGTCATCCTCTATGTACTATAAAACTTTCTTTTCTTGAATTATTTTTGGCTCCTCATATTTGGTCACTTGCCTTTTTCTTTCGATCTCATGCCAAGTTTGAAACGTTGAGGAACCCGCCGGCTCATGGGACCCGCATGTCATCCTCTATGTACTATAAAAGTTTATTTTCTTTATTTTTTTCACCCTCTCGATTTTTGGCTATTTCCTTTTTCTTTTGATCCCCGCCGCCTTGGAAACGTATGGTAAGCCGCCGACTCATGGGACCCGCATGTCATCCTCTATGTACAATCAACTTTCTTTTTCTTTTGATCTCAAGCCGCATTTGAAACGCCGAGACCGCCGTCGCTAAATGGGACCCGCATGTCATCCTCTACGTACAATAAAGTTTCTTTTCTTGGATTATCTTTGGCTCCCGATATTTTGTCACTTGCCTTTTTCTTTCGATCTCATGCCGCCTTTGAAACGTTGAGTAAGCCGCCGGCTCATGGGTCCCGCATGTCATCCTCTACGAACAATAAAAGTTTCCTTTCTTGGAGTTATTTTTTACCCCTAATTTCTGGCTATTTGCCTTTTTCTTTTGATCTCCCCGCCCTCTCGAAACGATGAGGACGCTCGTTGGCAGTGTCGGTCCCACATGTCATCCTCTATGAACAATAAAAGTTTCCTTTGATGGATTTATTTTGAACCCCTCATTAATTTCTCGGATATTTCCCCGCCGCCTTGGAATCGTTGAGGATGCCGCTGCCTCATGGGTCCCGCATGTCATCCTCTCGTAACGGTAAATGTTTATTTTCTTGGATTTTGTTGACCAAACGATTTTTGGCTTATTTTTTCTTTCGATCACCTCGCAGCCTTTAAAACGTTGAGGACGCCGCCGGCTCACGGGTCCCACATGTCAACCTCTATGAACAATAAACGCCGAGGATGCCGCCGCCTCATGGGTCCCGCATGTCATCCTCTCGTAACGAAAATGTTTCTTTTCTTGGATTTTTTACCAACAGTATTTTTGGTTTATTTTTTCTTTCCATCCCCCGCCGCCTTTAAAACGTTGACGACGCCGTTGGCTCATGGGTCCCCGATGTCAGCCTCCCCGTACAAGAAACATATGATATCTTGATTATTTTGCGTACAATAAACAATGTATTGCGCTCTGAGCTATTTCAAACGGATAATTAAATCTTTATTTTTACATAAACAAACTTATATGTTGAATCTCCTTGTTTTTTTGTCTTTGCGAAGCATAGGACTTTCCTCGTTTTTTTAGAAAATTCGAACTTTCCCGTTTTGGAGTGGGCTGAAATTGTACGAGTCAAAAGGCCAAGCAGATAGTTCGAAAGCCCGGATGTCCAGATGCAGCCCAATTGAAATCTTTCTTATTGGATTTTTTTCACCCCCTGATTTCTGGCTACTTCATTTTTCTTTTGGTATAGTGCCGCCTTGGAAACGTTGAGACCGCCGCTGCAAAATGGGACCCGCATGTCATCCTCTACGTACAATAAAATTTCTTTTCTTGGATTATTTTTGGCTCCTGATATTTGGTCACTTGCCTTTTTCTTTCGATCCCGTGCAGCCTCTCAAACGGTGATACCGCCGCCGCAAAATGGGACCCGCATGTCATCCTCTACGTACAATAAACTTTCTTTTCTTGGATTATTTTTGGCTCCCGATATTTGGTCACTTGCCTTTTTTTCTTTCGATCTCATGCCACGTTTGAAACTTTGAGGAACCCGCCGGCTCGTGGGACCCGCATGTCATCCTCTATGTGCTATAAAAGTTTATTTTCTATGGTTTTTTTTCACTCTCTGATTTTTGTCTATTTCCTTTTTTCTTTTGATGCCCCGCCGCCTTGGAAACGTTGAGTAAGCCGCTTACACATGGGACCCGCATGTCATCCTCTATGTACAATCAAGTTTCTTTTCTTGAATTATTTTTGGCTCCCGATATTTCGTCACTTGCCTTTTTCTTTCGATCTCATGCCACGTTTGAAACGTTGAGGAACCCGCCGGCTCATGGGACCCGCATGTCATCCTCTATGTGCTATAAAAGTTTGTTTTCTTGGATTTTTTTTCACCCTCTCGATTTTTGGCTCCCGATATTTCGTCACTTGCCTTTTACTTTTGATCCCCCGGCCCCTTTGAAACGTTGAGTAAGCCGCCGGCACATGGGACCCGCATGTCAACCTCTATGTCCATCAACTTTCTTTTCTTGGATTTTTTTTTGACCCCCTACTTTCTAGCTACTTTCTTTTTCTTTTGATCTCAAGCCGCATTTCAAACATTGAGACCGCCGCTGCAAAATGGGACCCGCATGTCATCCTCTATGTACAATAAATCTTTGATTATTTTTGGCACCTCATATTTGGTCACTTGCGTTTTTTTCTTTCGATCTCATGCCACCTTTGAAACGTTGAGTAAGCTGCCGGCTCATGGGTCCCCCATGTCATCCTCTACGAACTATAAAAGTTTCCTTTCTTGGAGTTATTTTTGCCCCCTAATTTCTCGGCTACTTCCTTTTTCTTTTGATCCCCGCCGCCTTTGAAACGTTGAAAACTTTCTTTTCTTTGATTATTTTTGGCACCTCATATTTGGTCACTTGCCTTTTTCTTTCGATCCCCTGCCGCCTCCCAAACGGTGATACCGCTGATGCTAAATGGGACCCGCATGTCATCCTCTATGTACTATAAAACTTTCTTTTCTTGGATTTTTTTTGGCTCCTGATATTTGGTCACTTGCCTTTTTTCTTTCGAGACCTCCTGCCGCATCTCAAACGGTGATACCGCTGTCGCTAAATGGGACCCGCATGTCATCCTCTATGTACAATAAAGTTTCTTTTCTTGGATTATTTTTGGCTCCTGATATTTGGTCACTTGCCTTTTTCTTTCGATCCCATGCCGCCTTTGAAACGTTGAGGAAGCCGCCGGCTCATGGGTCCCGCATGTCATCCTCTATGAACAATAAAAGTTTCCATTGTTGGAGTTATTTTTTACCCCTAATTTCTGGCTACTTCCTTTTTCTTTTGATCCCCTGCCACCTTTGAACGTTGAAGAATCTGCTCGCTAATGGATCCCACATGTCGGACGATAAACCTTTCTTTTCTTGGAGTTATTTTGACCCCTAATTTCTGGCTATTTTGCCTTTTTTTTGGATCCCGTGCTGCCTTGGAAACGTTGAGGATGCTGCTGCCACAAGGGTCCCGCATGTCATCCTCTCAGAACGATAAATGTTTCTTTTCTTTGATTTTTTTACCAACTGATTTTTGATTTCTTTTTTCTTTCGATCCCCTGCCGCCTTTAAAACTTTGACGACGCCGCCGGCTCATGGGTCCCGATGTCAGCCTCCCGTACAAGAAACATGTGATATCTTGATTATTTTACGTACAATAAAAAGTGTATTTCGCTCCGAGCTATTGCAAACGGATAAATTAAATCTTTATTTTTACATAAACGAACTAATATGAATCTCCTTGTTTTTGTTTTGTTTTTGCGAAGCATAGGACTTTCTTGTTTTGGAGTGGGCTGAAATTGTACGAGTCAAAAGACGTCCAGCAGGTTAGAAGGCCCATATGGCCAGGCAGCCCCAATTTATATCTTCCTTATCTTGGATTATTTTTTGATCAAAAGGCCCAAGCAGGGTACATCCTTTTTCTTTTGGTCCTGTGTGCCGCCTTGGAAACGTTGTGGACGCTGCTGCCTCATGGGACCCGCATGTCATCCTCTATGAACTATGAACTCTAAAAGTTTCTTTTTTCTTGGATTTTTTTTCACCCCTCTGATTTTTGGCTATTTCCTTTTTCTTTTGTTCCCCCGCCGCCTTGGGACCCGTATGTCATCCTCTATGTACAAAAAACTTTCTTTTCTTGGAGTTTTATTCCCCCTAATTTCGGGCTCCTTTCGTTTTCTTTGATCTCAAGCCGCATATGAAACATTGAGACCGCTGCTGCAAAATGGGACCCACATGTCATCCTCTATGTAAAATAAAAGTTTCTTTTCTTGGATTATTTTTCACGCTCTGATTTTTGGCTATTTCCTTTTTCTTTCGATCCCCGCCGCTTGGAAACGTTGAGGATGCCGCCGCCTCATGGGTCCCACATGTCATCCACTATGAACAATAAAAGTTTCTTTTCTTCGATTTTTTTCACCCTCTCGCTTTTGGCTATTTCCTTTTCATTTGATCCCCCGCCGCCTTGGAAACGTTGAGGATGCTGCAGCGTCATGGGACCCGCATGTCATACTCTATGTACAATAAAAGTTTCTTTTCTAGGTTTTTGGCTCCTGATATTTGGTCACTTGCCTTTTTCTTTCAATCTCATGCCGACTCTCAAAGGTACAATAAAAGTTTCTTTTCTTGGATTATTTTTGGCTCCTGATATTTGGTCACTTGCCTTTTTCTTTCGATCTCATGCCGTCCTTGAAACGTTCATACCGCTGCTACAACATGGGACCCTATGTCATCCTCTATGTACAATGAAAGTTTCTTTTCATGGATTATTTTTTGCTCCTGATATTTGGTCACTTTCCTTTTTCTTTCGATCTCATGCCGCCTGGCCCTCTCGAAACGATGAGTAAGTTGTTGGCTCATGGGACCCGCATGTCATCCTCTATGTACAATAAAGTTTTTTTCTTGGATTTTTTACCACCTGATTTTTGGTCACTTGCCTTTTTCTTTCGATCCCGTGCCGCCTTTGAAATTGTGGACGCTGGTGGCTCATGGGTCCCACATGCCAGCCTCTATGAACAATAATATTTCTTTTCTTGGGTTTTTTTTACCCCCGATTTCTTGGCTATTTGCCTTTTTCTTTGGATCCCCGACCGCCTTTGAAACGATGAGGACGCTGCTGGCGCATAGCTCCCACATGTCAGCCTCTAAGAACAATAAACATTTCTTTTCTTGGATTTATAGTTGACCCCTAATTAATGGCTACTTCGCTTTTTTTTCGATCCCCACCGCCTTAGAAACGTTGAGGACGCCGCCGGCTCATGGGTCCCATATGACAGCCTCTATGAAAAGTAAAACATTTACTTTCTTGGATTTATTTTTGACACCTAATTAATGACTACTTGGTTCTTTTCTTTGATCCCGTGACGCCTTTGAAACGTTGAGGGCCCCGCCGGCTCATGGGTCCAACATGTCGCCCTCTATGAACAATAAGAGTTTCTATTGTTGCATTTATTTTTGACCCCTAATTTCTGGCTATTTGCCTTTTTTCCATTGCCTCGCCACCTTAGAAACGTTGAGGACGCCGCCGGCCGGGTCCCACATGTCAGCCTCTTTGTACGATAAAAGTTTCCTTTGCCGGATTTATTTTTGACCCCTAATTTCTCGGCTATTTGCCTTTTTCTTTCGAACTCCACCGCCTTTGAAACGTTGATGACGCTGCTGCAAACTGGGTACAATATGTCAGCCTCTTTGTGCGATAAACCTTTCCTTTCTTGGATTTTTTGGACACCTGATTTCGAGCTACTTGCCTTTTTCTTTCGATCTCCTGCCCCCTTTGAGAAACGCCGAGAACGATACTGGTTCGTGGGTCCCACATGTCATCCTCTCTGAATGATAAATGTTGGGGCCGCGGCTGCAAGATACGTCCCACATGTCAGCCTGACTGTTGAATAAACGTTTCCTTTCTCGAATTTATATTTGACCCCTGATTTCTGGCTACTTTGCCGTTTCTTTCGATCCCCTGCATGTCTGCTACTCCACCGAAAAACAGACCGGCATGTATTCATCACAATACCGGTAGCTAATTTAGGAAAAATGTGTTCATCACGGGATTCAAACAAAGATCTTCATCTCTGCTAAATTTTGATTTCACCAAAAACCGAACAGCGTGTGTTCATGACTTTAACTTCACAAACACTATGGTTTCTCTATAAAATAAGGTCACCATCCGTTCCTTTATTGTAGGCATTTGCGAAAAGTGTCTTTGGCTAATGGGCACCAGGTTGCTCGTCGTTTAAAAAAATCAAATAGCATACATATTTGTTTCAAAAAAATCTGAAAATGAATGTAGACATAATAAATAAAGTAACCTACAAGCGTGTAAAATTTTAATATGATATTCTTTATATTGTAGACTACACAAAAAAGACAAAATCTGTTGAAATTTGGAGATTTGAAATATGCATACCCAGATCCACACGTTTGTTACTTTTGTGTAGCCCAGAATTTTTTGTATTTGAAACTGAAATTTTGCACGTTTATGGGACAATTCATTAGCTACTCCATGATTTGTTTTCTAATTTTTTGAACAAATAAATATATTTTTTATTTTTTTCTAAAATAGCAGGAGCAATGGTGCCCAAGAGCACCAAATCTCTTAATAGGCATTTGCGCCTAATAGCGTGAGCTTAGCTAATTTTTGAAGAAAAAAAAGATGTCCATTGTGGTATTCAGGACAAAGATCTTCATGTCTGCTACTGCACCAAACAACAAACCAGCATGTATTCATCACAATACGGGTAGCTAATTTGTGAAAAATATGTTCAACACGGGATTCAAACAAAGATCTTCATCTCTCGCAAAATTTTGATTTCAGCAAAAACCGAACAGCGAATGTTCATGAGGTTAAGTTCACGAACACTATGTTTTCTCTATAAAATAAGGTCACCATCTCGTCTCTTATTTCTCAAGGAAAAACAGGTGGAAGTGTTGGGACGAACCACATGGGTGCTTCGGCTCTATGTTCAGTCTTCTCTTTTGTACCGCAATCTTGAGCCTATGGCAGGACCTCCATTGACGTGCATTCTCGCACCAATTTGGCCTTGGACGTATCCATGTATCACGGCGCGATTGTGGGTAGCAAAGACACAGCACAGTTTGAACAATTGGAAATCTGGTTCCGCAGCCTCTCGCGTCGATCGGCGGGGGTAGCATGAAAATTGGGTGATTGAGTCCAAGAAATAAAGAACGCCCTTCAAATTGTTCAATCTTTCCCACCTTGCCTCTTCTACAGGGTCCAAGGTATGGGCAGATCTCAAGAAAACGTAGCACCGTACCAAAGGATAAGACCTCAGCTTGATACCCATATGTAATATTGGAGGACCGAGGATGGGCCGATAACCTTTAACCTGAATCCACGCGAGATCAGATTCACCAGTAATGGACTCTGCTCTCATTGGTGCCAGGAACCAAGTGCGCTGGTCAGAAAATCCAAGAAATACATCTTCATCTTCATAATTATGATTATCACCATCATCATCTAATTCTTCATCATCTAATTCTTCATCATCAAATTCGTCTTCTTCTAATTCTTCTTCTTCTAATTCTTCTTCATCAACATCATTATCTTCATCGGCACCTCCATCGCCTTGAGCCACATTTGCTTCATCATCTTCCATGACATCATCTCCCTCGATTTGAGCGAGAATTGCAGCCACTTCTGCTTCTTCATCTTCAATGACAAGGGCGTCAATGAGACGCGGGGCTGCATGTGTCCCTGCAATGCACAAAGATCAACCACAATGCAGCCAGTAGGAACTACACTGAAAATTATCTCTTCTCTTCTATCTTCTATTTTCTACTACTATAAGGCACCAGTTTTTAACAAGACATGTAGCAGCAATTCCAACCGTTGGTGTCCAAAATCTAACGGTTGGGATTAGAGGTATTCGCGTGAAAAAAATACCACACCAGTGTCCACGTGTTTCTAGAACCGTCATGTTTCCATTATGAAGAAAAATCAGAGCAGCCTCACACCGATATCACACGTCCCACTTGATAGTGATTAAGAAAGGTTCCAAATTTTTGTTCATATTTATAAACTGTATGCTCACACTTATTTTGATGGTATAACCAAATTATTAGTTGTATTGAAAGTTTGAACAACCTTTAGAACGCAACTTTTATACATCAGCATTGCGAATCGTAATTGGTCCAACATGTGCAAGCATGCCATTTACTAGTTCAGACATAAAACAAAGACTCACCACAGTATATGGTTCCCAAACCAGTAACATCTCCATACGGATATGTAACCGCGTATACACGATGTAGGTGTGAACTTGTACCATATCCAGGAATGCCCATGGCATCGACATAGCTGTTTCTATCAAAGAATTCAGTGGTTTCTCGTGATATTCCACTCCTTTTCTAGGGGCGCTTGTAGGATAGCGATCAATTCGTCAAATACAACGATTACCTCGTAATGCCATGGCCCCGCTAGATCATCTTTGTACGGCCTCTTGACGATCCGTACTTTGAGCAGTTCCAAACTTTTATCTATTTTGTATTTGAACAGAATGGTGGGCTGCCATGCCACCATTCACTAGTAGGGCCCAAAGAAATTCCCGCATCTTGCGTAGATGGAAGAGGTATAATAGTATCCGATATGTATATGTTGCGGATCGTCAAGTGCCCGTCCCGCCGGACAAATGCCACCCAGCCGCCGTTACAACCCACCCAAAGGCATGGGTCCATGTCCATCCAGCTCCTCCTTGGTATGGATAAATGCCGGAACTGTCGGCTTGTCTAATGGCATCAGCAACGCGTGAATGCCCCGCAAATAGGATTTGTTTCAAAATTGTCTATGCATGCAAGGTATTCGACGTAATGAAGAGCGGATTGTGCAGTAACCGAGCTACGTATGTAATGGATAAATAAAGCAATTCCGAAGAGTACATGTGCATAGTGAAGGCAAGCAAACCTTACAAGTACTCCCAAATCAGGTGATTATGTTGAGTCTAAATTCATGCATGATGTTTGGCAATAAGAAAAGTTGATTGAAAAACACAAGCTGAAACGAGATGAGTAAATAAATAAATACTCTTACGCATTGTCGCGGTCGTCCGGCCATGTCTCGGGTCGCAAGTGGAGCAGGCTCGGTAAACCGAACGGAACCTTATGCGCTCCGCGGATGGCATGCCGCATGCCGATCATGCCTCGAGCGAGGCGACCAGTGCCGAGGATATCCGCCCGCTCGGCTATGTTCTCCACCAGTGGGTAGTGGAGGTTGCCCCACCCCATGGACTGGTGGTAGCAATCAGGAATCTCCTCAATCTTACGCTTCTGCTTCATTGGAGTCGGTAATCCAATGCAAGGGAGAGAGGGGTGAACGGGAGAAAGAGACAGAAGAGGGTTTTTTTGGAGAAGATGCAGTAGTAGTACTACGATACTAGGAGGTGGAGATGCGGGGCATGTTTCCGGGGGAGAGGAACCACTATTTCCCTTAAAAAAATAACAGCACTTGCGCATTAGAACTTGGGGCTGGGATATAGCGGTAAGAGGTATTGACCAACTTTCCCTCACCTTGACCCCACGTGGTTGTGAACCCGAGATAATTCTTTTTGATGAACCCGATATACTTATTATAGTACTAAAATAGTACAAGTATATACCTTGTACTCCTATATACTAACATTACTATTTTAAGGACTTATGTTCCATGAGCAACAACTTCCCCCCACTCCGCTCATCCGAAATCCTAGCCCCTCCAACTTCAAGGACCAATCAACATAGCTATGGCCTTCTAATTTGGCTCAAGTCGCCGCACACATAGTCCTCCCGCCGACAAGGAATAGGAGCATCAGCCCTTTCGTCGCTTGTTGTTACACATAATCATATACAAGTACCATATATATTTCAAATTTCCATATCAAAAAATAGTTCAAATCTGAATTTTAACATCTCAAGCTAAACCCTCGCTTGCTCTTAAACATAAGCATACCATAGTTCTACTTTTGTCTTCACCGAACAACAGAACACAATTTCATCACAACATAGCCAACCGGAGTACCTAGTAATGTAACTAGAGAAGTGAACCTATAGTTGATCAAGCCTTCAACTTTAACACAATAATACCCCCACATTATGTGTTGAGGAGCCACACCCATATATTTAAGAGTACCATCATGTAGACCACAAATGCATCAATGAAGAGAGGGGTATACTTATAGACCACCTCTTTACAAAACAGTTGTAACTAGTAGACCACAATTGCCTCGTTCATTAGCTATGAAATTACATACTATCAGTAGCTACAATGGCTGCAGGCCCCGTTTCAGAATTAAACATCACACTTGTTCCAATCCGGGCGTTGGCGAAGTTTGGGATGAACCAAAGCGGTGTCTTTACCAGGTACCTATCTTTTTTTGTTTTGCATGTTTTCTCCAAGGCGTTGGTTTGGAAACCAACGGCGCAATCTTCACGATTCAGACTGAATCGGCATATTTCAGTGCAACTGCGAATTGCGAAGCCATGCTTCATTCGGCAAGGTGTACACACAATTTCTTCTCGTCGACATCCCGGGACAACATCCGCACCGCCTAATGGCAAGCATAATCGGATAGTTCACTCCAAGGAAAAGAGAATATTCTCCAAGGTCATCAATCTTTTCCCATGGAATACCTTCATTTAACTTACTAGTGTCCTTCGTGAACACCATGCAACCAAACCTGTAAGCATAGTTGCCAACAAGGCGACCATGATGAACACGACGATCGAAGCGAGATGGCAAACTTTACAGAATATTCCCTTTCATCAAGCAATGCCCCAGTGTATGGATCAGAAGAAGTCTAGAACCATCTATAGATCTTGCTAACCACCACATGCCATAATCGACCTCGTGATCATGGCCAAGAGCATCATCAAGTGCACACCGCCATTCAAACACAATGGGCGGTGGCTCTACGATCAGCGGAGGACCCGCTTGAAAACGAAATTACTGTTAAGAAGGGTATGTTTGGTTTGCACAAATCTGAAAACGTAAGAATTGGGAAAACGCATTAGGATTCGTATGGGATGATATAATGGCATTTCCATTCAATAATACAAGCATATTGGTGTATTTGAGTACATCACATGGGAAACCAAAGGATTCATTTCAAGAAGTTCAAGTAGAGGTCAAAATCCAACATAATTCAATCCGAGAATAAAACTCCTAATTATACAATCCTCAAATTTTTCTATGGTAATCATCTCGAATAAAAAGTCTAAATACCAATGAAATTTCATCCGAAGCAAATATGCCCCAAGCCTCCAAGTCAGATCAGTCAGGTTCGAAAATTAATAAGTTTGTGCATTAAAATTATCTTTACAGCCATGAATAATGAAGCTCATCATACACTACTTACGTCCGGAGGAAAATTACCAGCTTGCTGAGGATTCCATGCGTGAACAGTGCCAGTATGAGTTGTGGCAAACACAAGCCCATTGTGGAGAATTGCATCGCTGTAATTGTAAAAGATGTGGGACTTGGGCTCTGTAAGAACTGTCCATCCGTAATCTTCGCCGCAAAGGAGGGCAACTCGATGTCAAAAACAAGCAACAAGAGAGAAATTTTTGTACCCCCCAGCAGCTGTGGGAACTTGGCAAATATATATCTTGTGAAATATAATAGCACGAAGGTTGTGGTGGTATATATTTGGAATGTGGGTGGTTTCAAACGGCACAGGGAGAGGAATTTCACGGCGAGTGTAGACGTTGACAAGTTTCCATTTGCAAGCAGGAAAGCCAATGTCAACCATGGCAACCCAATCTCCATTGGCACCTACCCACTGCTTACCCGTACCGTCCGGCATCACAACAGTCGGAGGAGAACCCGTCCAGCCGGCGTCGCCTTGCAATCCCGTGCTACCTTCGTCGGGTGAGAATGAAGAACACATGGGAGGCCAAACGGGAGAGAAAAAGATAGAGTTGCACTATCATTTGCAGTAGTCGAAAAATAGTTTGGACGAACCGACGAGGCTCGCGGCGGTGATGACGTCGCATCTTGTTACGAGTTCTTCAAGGGGACCTTCGGAAAAGACCTTCCGAAACAGCTCGCAGTCATCATTTTCCTTGTTCGATGCCGCCATCGCAGGGCAGGGGGTGGGTCTATGAGGTTTGGGTTCAACCGATTGGAGTTTAATTTGGGTTCGATGGCGGCAGTGGCGGGGAAGATGAAGAACGGAGGCTCTCAAACTCGGGCGGTGGAATTGATTCTAAAGCCGCATGGCGGCGGCACCGGCGCGTGCTATGGAAGGTGGTCGATTGGTGCGGGCGGGGCGGAGGTAGACGATGGAGGTGAACCGAAATAGGGCAGGTGGGGGCGGGGCGCTTGACTTCGCCTCCTCTACACTCTACAACGATCTCCTCCTCGTTTCTTGGAAAGTGTATAGACCCATAATAAAAAGTCACCGTTCCTCCGAAAAGGTGAAGAACAAGTCACTGGTCTAACGTGCAAATTTGGACATCCCAAGCTATGTGTTGTCATGTCAATTCAATGTCCATGGCAAGATTTTGAATTTTGCGTGACCAAAAGAAGTACGCCTTGGCCTTTCACAATCGGGGTTTCTTTAGAGCAAGAACAATAGAAGAGCCAACAACTGGCAAAAGTACCACGTAGGCGGGCTATAAGCGCCCACTATTGTCCTACTTCCTCTTGGCGTGATACTCCCTCCGTCCACAAATAAGTGGACGTGCAGGATTTTCAAGGTAAATTAGTAAAAGGAAAGAAAAAATGCATTGGAGCACTCGTATCTTAAGAAACACATGTACTCAACCACGGTTGTAGATTTTCTCGCGCAAGACTTTTCCCCAGCCAGCTTGTGGCTTTCGCTATTCGTGGGTGTGGGGAGGAGCTCCGCCGCATCGGTAAAAAGCAAAGAGGGACGGCGGCTCTCGATCGTGCGGTGTACTCGTAAATCACGTGTGACCCATGCCCTAATAATTCACAATGCATTGATGAGGGCTATCACTTCATCATCCAATAAAATGTACTTAGTAACTATGGTAATAATATTGTCTTCTCGCAAAAAATGGTAAAAATATTGTCTCTTAAGCCATGTACTAGTACAGTGCAAGATGCTTTAGAGAAATAAACCTATATTTTATTGCTACTCCGTAATACACATGGTTATTTATTCTAGGCAAATGCCTACCGAAAGATGTAGGAATAGGGAAATGTAGGATTGCAATGTCATGTCCACTCCAATCCTATAGGAATTCATAGAATCCAAACTTTGTTTGATTCCACCATAGGAAAAGTAAAGCATTCTTAAAAAGAGGTATGAGTAGATGTTTAATTTTCTATGGAATCAGTGCAAAGAAATCCTTAGGAAAAATTCCTATCTGAAACAATCCTACAAATCAAACAGCCAAGGATTCAATTGTACCAATTCCCTATGCAAATCCTTGGTGTTCACCCAATCCTCTCGAATACTCATCCAAAAAATGCACTAATACTTTGATGGGGAGTTTTTGTATTCTAGGCAAGAATAGAGGGTTTGCGGGGATCACTTGAGAAGTGTATTAACCAAAGAAGGCATAAGTAATACACCAACACACACTAACATGCCCTTAATGGATGTATCTCCATAAACTCCCTCTCGTTCTTTATTACTACTACTAGTTTATGTACTTCTTAACTAATATGGGATAATCATGAAATATATTTTCTAACATTCAGCCAAAATATAGTGTTTCGACTTTTTAAAATACCGAAAAACTAGTAATTAAAAATATTTGAGCTATCAAATCTAGGAAGTTTGAAAATATTTTGTATTCCGTCTGAAAGTTGTGTTACTTGGTGTAAGATTCACACAAAAATGATGAAAATATCAAACCTTCAAAAAAATTGTAGTAATTCAAACGTTATGTGCGTTTCATAATTTTGCAAAATCTATTCTATTTGCAATTAAAACTATAGTAGTTGGTGGTCCCCGATCATCTGATTTGCTCTTAAACAGCTCAATCCTAAATTTGAAATTCCCCGCAACAGTAACACGATAGTTGGTGGTTTGTGCGGAAAAAATTACAGCTTTAAAAAGTGTTTTACGCAACGAAGGCAAGCAATAAGCGGTAGTTTGTGCAATTTCCTCGTGTAAACAACATGTAGCGTCGAAGTAATAGTACTAGCGAGTACGTAAATCTTGTGTAATTTCTAGTTCTACATATTACTAGTGTCCACCGTTTGAGAGTTGATGGTGAATGGGTCTAATTTTCAATCGAATGAGAATTAGCAAATTGATTTTTATGACAAAAGCATACAAAGGGAGTAAAACAACATACCCGCATTCGCCGCCGCTACCAAGCATGCGATGCCTCCACGAGTGCATTGACGGCCGCCGCAAATCCTCTAAGGCATCTAGGTTTTGCAGATCGTCGATTGCCGCTGTCCGGCTAAGCTTAACCAAAGATAGCCGCCGCCAAGATATCTCGGATTTGGACCACAGTGCGAAGCTGATTGGGGTCGAAGGATTGCCTCGATTCGGAATTTGAAGTACTAAGCCCTCGGCTCCGATGATGGAAGTTTGGAACTCGGCCCGGCCGTAACCTCCCAAATCCGTGTGTGGCAATGGATGCCCATCGGCATCCCCAATGCCGCCGACGCCGTGATGTGGTCGGTCGCACTTTGGTCCCCACTAAAGGCCGGGGCTGCAAGCACGTCGCCGCCGCCCCCGACGTCCCCACGACGGCAACGCCATGGACCGAGGCGCTGAGTTTGTTGGCGAACCCGAAGCCCCGGATGGCAAGTGCTTCTTCACAATGGAAGCATCCTCACCCGGCGAGGTTCGCCCCCGCGCATGCCTATGCTCCGACCAGCCCACTTTGCCGCCGCCGCCCGGGCTGCCGCCGATACCTGGGCCACCGCCGCTTCATGGGACCCCCTCCCTCCTCTCCCTCTCCTAGATCAAAGGGCGCCAGGAGTCTAGCCACAGCAAGACACAGCAGCCGCTCGCTTCATCGCACACCAATGGCACACGTACATTTGCGAGCTTTTAGCGCACACCCCTCCGAGGCGGAGTCGTGGAGCCTGGGTGCACGGGGCTATGGCGGGAGGAGTCGCCATGGGACGAGGGGTGTCGAGTGCTCGGGCAAATACGGGAAAGGCGAAGTTTTGGATAACCTTATATGATCACATCAATGCTTCTCAAGGAGCCAAATACTGTATGAGAAACCGGAAAAGTTTGAACGTTTGAAAACTTTGCCGGCATAATGCATCCTTCCAATGCACGCCTACTAAGGTAGAAAGCCAACTCAATTGCTACTTTGTTGGCAAAATGTACCATGGCTCAATCTTGGGTCACACACATCTATCAATTGGTATATTTTGGTCATATTCAAAATTTTACTTGAAACTTGTTGGTCATGCCATTCTACTACTCGCCTAACACTTTTTCTACGCGGGAAGGAGGGGGGTATGATGCTACCCTGAATTTTTATGCCCATTTGTATCTTGGTCAAATCCTAGGTTTGACCAAAATTTAAAACATGAAGATGAAAAATTAAGCCTGGATCCACTACAAGAAAAGTTGCCAAACTTTTCTTGTAGTGATCCTTCTTAATTAGTAACTTCAAAATGAAGCTTTTGGAAGGTTTTTGAAATTTCCATGTCCGAAACCCAAAACACCTCTTCATGATTGACTTCATAAGACAAATCGAGTTTAGGGTTAGGGGTAGATACATGATTTTTCTAGTTTGAATATGTCTAGACCTGGCTTATCAACTTGAATGCTTAGTATATGACATAAGAAGATGTACTATGTGCATTGGTTTTTTATTTATTTGATTTGTTTTGAATTTTCATGCCGAATCAAATTTTGGTCAAATCATAGGTTTAACCAAGATTTAAACAAGTTTAAAACATTAAAATGAAAAATTAAGCATGGATCCTTCTCAATCACTCCAAAATGAAGCTTTTGGGAGGCTTTTGAAATGTCTATGTTTGAAACCCAAAACCACTTCTCTTCATGCTTGACTTCATAAGACAGATGAGTTTAGGGTTAGGGTAGATACATGATTTTTCTGGTTTGAATAGGTCTAGACCTTGTTATCAAGTTGAATGGCTTACTATGTGACATAAGAAGACTATGTGCTTTGGTTTTTCATTTTTGATTTTTTCGATTGTTTTTATGCCCATTTGAATCTTGGTCAAATCCTAGGTTTGAACAAGAATTTAAACAAGTTTAAAACATGAAAATGAAAAGGTAAGCATGGATCCTTCTTAGTCAGTCCGAAATGAAGCTTTTGGGCGGTTTTCGAAATTTCCATGTTTGAAAACCCAAACCACTTCTCTTCATGCTTGACTTCATAAGACAAATTTAGGGTTAGGGGTATAGATACATGATTTTTCTTGTTTGATATGTCTAGATATTGTTTATCAACACTTGAATGCTTACAATATATGTGACGCAAGAAGACTATGTGTTATGGTTTTTCATTTTTGGGGGTTTTTTCGAATTTTTTATGCGCACTTGAATCTTGGTCAAATCCAAGCTAGCTAGGTTTGACCAAGCTTTAAACAAGTTTAAAACATGAAAATGAAAAAGTAAGCATGTATCCTTCTTAGTCACTCCAAAATTAAGCTTTTCGGAGGTTTTTGAAATTTCCATTTTGTAAACCCAAAACCACGTATCTTCATGTTTGACTTCAAAAGACATAGTTTAGGGTTAGGGGGTAGATACATGATTCTTCTTTTAATATGTTTAGATCTTGTTTTATCAAGTTGAATGTTGACTGTATGACATAAGAAGACTATGTTTTTGAATTTTTTATGAATCTTGGTCAAATCCAAGGGTTGACCAAGATTTAAACAAGTTTAAAACATGAAAATGAAAACGTTTCAAGTTCACCTTTGGTTCGATCTTTCAATAACTGTGCGCATATATATATGGATGCAAATTGAGATAATTAATTCGTGAAACATTGGAAATGTCCATCGTGTGTCATGTTTCCCTCACATGAAAATTGGATTGGTGGCAGACAAGTAAAAGCACATTTATGTGCGACAACCCAAAATGCACATATTTTGCTGAGTTTTCATGCATGCATTAAAAGTTGTGAATATATACATAAAATGCATGTGGGTCATGATTGAAAAGTTTGACATGTATATGGTTCTTGTGTAGTAGTAGTACTATAGTAGATTAGTAGGTACGCAAACTCCCATCCATCTTCTTTGTCAAGAGAAGACGCGCACCAGGATGCGTAGTGGAAGTCGTCTCTGGATCCTTCTGTTGTCCCTCTCACGGAAAAGAAAAAGAAAAAAACATCTCTCTCATTCTCGGCCTCGCTCGACTCGCTCGCTCGCAGCCCTCGCACCTCCCGCGCACCGACAAACGCCGCACAACAGCCAACATCACCGTAAAAAGATATACACCATAAATAATAAGAGGGGCCCCGTGATCGCTATCCCTTCTTCTCCTTCCGTGTGATCCCTCTTCCTCCGAGTTTCACTGGACGGGCAAACACACATGTGCCGCATAGTAAAAATAAAAAAGTAAAAAATCGACCTATGAATCTATGATTAAATAGGTAAAATCCTGGGTTTTATCAAGGTTTAAACAAGTTTAAAACATGAAAATGAATAGGTAAGCATGGATCCTTCTTAGTCACTCTAAAATGAAGCTTTCGCGAGGTTTTTGAAATTTCCATGTTTGAAACCCAAAACCACTTCTCTTCATGCTTGACTTCGTAAGACAGAGTTTAGGGTTAGGGGTAGATACATGCTTTTTCTGGTTTGAAAATGTCTAGACCTTGTTTATCAACTTGAATGCTTACTATATGACATAAGAAGGCTATGTTATTTGGTTTTTCATTTTTTTCTGTTTTTTTCTGATTTTTATGCCCATTTAAATCTTGGTCAAATCCTAGGTTTGACCAAGAGTTAAACAAGTTTAAAACATGAAAATGAAAAGGTAAGCCTGGATCCTTCTTAGTCACTGTAAAATGAAGCTTTTGGGAGGTTTGTGAAATTTCCATGTTTGAAACCCAAAAGCACTTCTCTCCATGCTTGACTTCATAAGACAGTAGTTTAGGGTTAGGGTGTAGATACATGATTTGTCTGGTTTGAATATGTCCAAATCTTATTTATCAACTTCTGAATGCATGCTACTCTCTCAAAGAAAACCTTTTGAATGCTTACTATATGACATAAGAAGACTATATGCTTTTAAAATTCAAACATATGGTAAGCATTCTTATGACATATAGTAAGCATTCAAGTTGATAAACAAGCAAGGTTTGGACATATTCAAACCAGACAAATCATGTATCTACCCCTAACCCCTAATTAAATTGTCTTATGAAGTCTAGCATGAAGAGAAGTGGTTTTGGGTTTCAAACATGGAAATTTCAAAAACCTCCCAAAAACTTCATTTTAGAGTGACTAAGAAGGATATACAAGCTTCCCTTTTCATTTTCATGTTTTAAACTTGTTTAAATCTTGGTCAAACCTCTAGGATTTGACCAAAAGATTCAAATGGGCATGGAAATTCATAAAAAAAACAAAAGAATGAAAAACCAAAGGACATAACATTATTATGTCATATATATATAGTAAGCATTCAAGTTGATAAACAAGGTCTAGACATATTCAAACCAGAAAATCATGTATATATCTACCCCTAACCCTAAACTCTGTCTTATGAAGTCAAGCATGCATGAAGAGAAGTGGTTTTGGTTTCAAACATGGAAATTTCGAAAACCCTCCCAAGAGCTACATTTTGGAGTGAGTAAGAAGGATATATAGATGCTTAATTTTTCATATTCATGATTTAAACTTGTTTAAACCATGTTCAAACCTAGGATTTGACCAAGATTAAAATGGGCATAAAATTTTAAAAAAATCAAAAAATAAAAAACAAGTTGTTACCCTCCAAAACCCCCCGACGGGTTTCGGTTAAGCAACACGAAGAGCCGGGAAGCTCCCAGGGCCGCTTAGTGGATCCCTGGCACCTCGCGTCGTCCCGCAAATCTTCTGGCGCGCGTCCTGGCGGTTGCTAGGGCGTGCCACCTGACCTATACCCGGTCGGGAAGGTGTTAGTGCTTCGATTGTTCCCGCATGGTAGACACGTGCACATTAAATACGAGCCTTATCGGCTCTCAGGTTTCCCTGTGGATCGGCTCAAAGAGCCGATCGCCCCATGGTCCTTGATGGATTAGCAATGACATGGGGATCCTGCTTGATCAGGACATAGCTAAAACGATCCACGACAGTTTAGGGTTTTCACCGCATAATCGGAACGTCCTACGTGCGATCGGGCCTAGCAGCTACGAGAGATGATGCAAACCACCCCTACGAGAGGCCTAAAAACCAACATAACGTTGATCCCCGGAACATCCCTCGCAGGGACGGTAAACATCATCTAACGCACCACCGGATCGTCCGACCCCAAGCATAAGGCCTAACTATGCAGATATTAAACTAATCCCTGCAGATGCAAGGAGCAACTATAACGGATCGGATCTACTAAGCATGATCAAGCAAGATGCTGCCCTTACGTCTGGATAGACGTAAGGGCAGCTAGATATGCAAGGGTTGCACTACGATAACATATTACGTGAAGAACAATGCTAACCCTAACACATCTAGATATAACTACGTTGCTCGCCATCAAAAAGGCTTCAGTACGAGCAACGCATGAACAATACTAAGCTTTACGCTGCCTAGATCGCGAGATGCGATCTAGGCAGCATGATGCTTACCGGTAAGAACCCTCGTAGGAAAGGGGTGGCGATGCGCCGAGATTGGTTTGTTTTGGTTGAACGGTGATTGTCCTCCTTTTCCGATAACCCTAGATACATATTTATAGTCCAAGGGACTTTCTAATTGGGGCGTGCACCTAACCGTGCACGGGCTAGACTCTATCTCTTTAATCTAGATTACAACGCGATCTAATATGTTACAAATACACGGGCAATTCAAGCCCAAACTCTTAGCGCGAGGCCGCTTCGAAGATGTTCCACGTGTACGTCCTTCAAGTCCATCAAGTCCATCTTCGCTTACGGCCTACCTCCTGATTTAGCCAAAATCGGGTGGTAACACATGCCCCCCTGGTTTTGATAATGTTAGTTGCAAAACCATCTATCTCCTTCGGAGGGTCATGTCGTGGCAGAGTCGTTGCAGCTTTTCTTCATAATAACGTCTTGCCTTACCAACTCCTCTGCACTATTCGACAGCCCCGGCAACTCCCGAACAATCGGCTCTTCTTCTTGTCCCTTCTCTTTTTAAGCTATCGGCTTTTAATTAACTTGGCCGTCAGCCAAAGTCAAACGACCCCCACAAAAGAGCCGATGGTGTCGCATCGGCCTCTACCATAAAACGAACAAGGGCAAACCTCCAAACGGTAACTTGTAGCCTCCGTCTGAGAAAGCAAACTCAGATCCCTAATATCCGCCGCCCGAGCAGCTCCACGAGCTCCAGATCTCAACAGCGCCGCCCCAACTCTGCAGCGCATCAAATGGCGGAACCCTCCAACACCATCGCCATGATCTCCGGACTGAAGGTAATACTTCACTGCTCCGTCGCCATTAGGATCAATCTCGAAATTGAACCGAGGAACACCTGAATTAATGTTCTATTCCGTTATTAATTTTAGGTCTCCGACATCCTGTTGCCGCATCCTTCTCTCCCAAATTCCATGTGTCTTGGTCCCCGTTCCTCCGAGAGTCCTGCCCACTTAATCTCCTGTGAGGCCAACAGAATCCCCTTCTCGAATCAGAATTTAGATCTGACTTCCTGGGCCGACTGCCTGCGAGCCTGGCCTAATCCTCCTGAGGGTTGGGTAGAATGGTACAATAGAGTGTCCAAGACCCATTACACGACCTGGGAAACGATAGGGATAGCCGATGCATTGTCACTATCATTGTCTCCTCTTGAAAAGAATGAGAACATTCTGAAAACCATCGGCTACTTTTGGTCCGACGCACTGAACTGTTTTATGTTTGGCCATGGCCCCATGACGCCAACTCTGCTGGATGTAACCATGATCACAGGCCTTGACATTGCATCTCCCAGTCCCTCTGCTTTCAAGTTGCCAAAGGCCCCGTTCACCCTATCTTCGAAAACAGAGTGCACAAGCTGGGGAGCCTACCTGAAGCGTTACATGAAAACCAAAGGCCCTGTAACCGAGAGAGAACACACGGCCTTCTTAAACTTCTGGCTGGAGCACTTCATATTCTGCGGTCCTTCTCTCGCCCCAACTAAGAATTACCTTTCCCTGGCCTACGAACTTGCTAAAGGCACTCGTCTTGGCCTTGGCAAACTGTTCCTTGGGGAGATCTATCGATCTCTCCAGCTGATGTCGGTCAAACTGTTCTCTCAAAAGACAGTAAAGACAGGAGGCCCCTGGTGGTTTATTCAGCTATGGGCCCAGCTATACTTTCAGAACCAAATCCCAGACTTTCTACCTTTGACCACCTGCACCTTCCCAGATACCGACGGGAGGGAGATCCGATGCACCAGTTATGGTCAAGCCCTGTATGGCCTTCCGGGCAGCGAGCTAATTCCTAAAGAAGCAGCAGGGTGGTTCCAGATCTTCTTCCAAGGCTTAAGCAACCCCCTGTTCTTCCCTTACGCTGAATCGGAAAACTTTGAGAATCCAGTCTCTTTCCGGTTGGACAGCTTTGCCGATGACGCTAGCACCCGGCACTTGTTTTCTATCATGATCCGCCCTTGCTTCCTCCCCGTCGGCATGAGTACCTCCAACCGGATCACCAAGCCCGGCTACGAGTCTTACCAACCGGTGATAGCAGCTCGGCAACTTGGTCTTGGGCAAGTCCCCCCACACCTCTTCCTTCATCACCTGACGGCAAGCCGAGCTGACCTGCCTGACATCCTTACTTGCCAAAGGTGTTACACCTTCTTTGATGCTCTGGCAATCCCAATCCCCAACAACCTCAGCTTCACCACCACTACTGACGGTTTTGAGACTTGGTGGACCATGTGGAAGACTCACGCCTTCAGAAGAGCCCTAGGACCGTCGCTGAAACAGCTTGATGCCGAATATGACACCACACATCAGGTACCATTGCATATAAATTTCTTGCGATTGTTCATAATGGTTGTCTGAAATCCTGGCTCTATTTCTCTCGGCAGGAACAGGATGGTCCAGAGCCCAAGCAAGCCGATGGCTCTTCCTTCACCTTCCTCCCACCGGCCCCGGTGGTACTCTATTGCCGAAACTCGCCATCCCTGAAACAAGTCATAATGCAAGGCCAGCCGATTTCACCAAAATCGGCTTCCAAAAATAAAGCGTCCTCGGGGTCAGTTGCCCCCCGAGCTTCCACTCAAGCGAGGAAGGCAGTGCGGAAAGTAGCTGCCAGGAAGACTTTGAAGCGCAAAGCTCCCATCCAAGACAATGTGCAAGTAATGTTACCCTCCAAAACCCCCCGACGGGTTTCGGTTAAGCAACACGAAGAGCCGGGAAGCTCCCAGGGCCGCTTAGTGGATCCCTGGCACCTCGCGTCGTCCCGCAAATCTTCTGGCGCGCGTCCTGGCGGTTGCTAGGGCGTGCCACCTGACCTATACCTGGTCGGGAAGGTGTTAGTGCTTCGATTGTTCCCGCATGGTAGACACGTGCACATTAAATACGAGCCTTATCGGCTCTCGGGTTTCCTCGTGGATCGGCTCAAAGAGCCGATCGCCCCATGGTCCTTGATGGATTAGCAATGGCATGGGGATCCCGCTTGATCGGGACATAGCTAAAACGATCCACGACAGTTTAGGGTTTTCACCGCATAATCGGAACGCCCTACGTGCGATCGGGCCTAGCAGCTACGAGAGACGGTGCAAACCACCCCTACGAGAGGCCTAAAAACCAACATAACGTTGATCCCCGGAACATCCCTCGCAGGGACGGTAAACATCATCTAACGCACCACCGGATCGTCCGACCCCAGCATAAGGCCTAACTATGCAGATATTAAACTAATCCTCGCAGATGCGAGGAGCAACTATAACGGATCGGATCTACTAAGCATGATCAAGCAAGATGCTGCCCTTACGTCTAGATCGACGTAAGGGCAGCAAGGTGTCTAGGGACGGCATTGCCACGCAGATACGCACGTGAAAGCACCAATGCGAGCCCCTAGACACCTAAGGATAAATAGTACTCGCTCGCCATCAACAAGGCTTCAAGCACGAGCAAGTACAGGGATAACGAATAAACTTACGCCGCCTAGATCGCAAGATGCGATCTAGGCAGCATGGTGCTTACCCGGGAGAAACCCTCGTATGAAAGGGGTGGCGATGCGCCGAGATTGGTTTGTGTTGGTTGAACGATGATTGTCCTCCTTTTCCGATAACCCTAGATACATATTTATAGTCCAAGGGACTTTCTAATTGGGGCGTGCACCTAACCGTGCACGGGCTAGACTCTATCTCTTTAATCTAAATTACAATGTGATCTAATATGTTACAGATACATGGGCAATTAAGCCCGAACTCTTAGCGCAAGGCCGCTTCAAAGATGCTCCACGTGTGCGTCCTTCAAGTCCATCTTCAATTACGGCCCACCTCCTGATTTGGCCAGAATCGGGTGGTAACACACGTGAAGAACAATGCTAACCCTAACACATCTAGTGATAACTACGTTGCTCGCCATCAAAAAGGCTTCAGTACGAGCAACGCATGAACAATACTAAGCTTTACGCTGCCTAGATCGCGAGATGCGATCTAGGCAGCATGATGCTTACCGGTAAGAACCCTCGTAGGAAAGGGGTGGCGATGCGCCGAGATTGGTTTGTTTTGGTTGAACGGTGATTGTCCTAAAAAAATAAAGCGTCCTCGGGGTCAGTTGCCCCCCGAGCTTCCACTCAAGCGAGGAAGGCAGTGCGGAAAGTAGCTGCCAGGAAGACTTTGAAGCGCAAAGCTCCCATCCAAGACAATGTGCAAGTAAGCCGACCCGTGCCTTGCTCACATTTATCCATCCTTCTGGTCCTTCCTAAACATGCTTATGCCTCTTTTCACAGACTTCCACCGAGGAAAACTCCAGCGAGGATGACAATTCTCACCGGAGAGACATGAACCTGGGCGACTCCGAAAGATCCACCACACAGAGCCAGGCGGACTCGCCTTCGTCGACCAGGCAAATGCCTGTTCCCGAACCTGCTGCCACCCCTGCTCCGATTAAAACAGGGTCCCGCATGAAACGTCGCTGCGCCAAACGAGTTCGCAGAGGTTCACAAGTCTCCCCGCCAAGCCAGGAGGTTTCAGACGTAATTACTTCACCAATCCAAGCCTCATGTCATCTCATTGCCGGTTCGTGTCGACTCACCACTTCTTTTTGCAGATCAATGAGACCTCCAGCGGGGATGTTGAAGAAATACCGAGGCGCTCTGCTGCACTAGATTTGGCTGCCTCGACAAGTGTGGCTGGCCCAGTGGCTAACTTGGCCAATCCTGCAGCACAGCCGATTATCCCTAAACCGGCCGCTCCTCCTTCTCTGGGAGAGGTAACTCTGCTCCCTGGGCCCTGTCTCCCCATGTGTTGTGTACTCACATCGCTCTTGTCTGTCTGCCAGGGATGTGATCCTTCGAGTTTGCTAACGTTCGACCCGGCATCCATCGAGCCCGCTGTACCCAGAGCGAGTGAAGAGCCGAACTTTGACAGGGTTCGCGGTCCCCTTCAGCATCTCAAGGCTTTGCTCTCTTCCTCAGTTGAGATCTTGGTTGAGAATCCCGAGGCAATCAAGGGTATCCTTGATGAAATCCATTCCTATCTTCCTACGACACTGAAGGTGAAGCTTTGGCCAGCTGCGACCCTGTCATGCTTCAAGTCAGGGGTGCAATCGGCTCGCCAAAGAATTACCCTTCGTCGCGCTCAGTTCCCATTGAGAGCCGATATTGCAGAGAAATGCCAGCGGCTTAATGAGAAGAAGACTGCTCTGGACGCCAAGACTGATACTTCTACCCACGATGCTGAACTCGAAACTCTACGCAAGGAACTAGCGAGCTTTGAAGAGAAGGTGAGGATGACCAAACAACTCATCCTAGAGAAGGAGATCTTCATTGCCCGTTCTCGAGAGGAAGCGCAAGGCCTCACCGCCGATCTGAAAACTGATCTGGCGGAGATTCGCGCTCTAGGCGGCCAGTTGGTGACAGGCAAAGACGAAGACGACGAGGCTGAGATTGCCACAGTGGATCGTATCCGCGCCGACGCCCTTCGCGCTCTCGATGAATTCCTTCAGAAGAATCTCTCGGTGTAAGCTACCGGATGTTGCCTTTGATTGTGGGTGACAACTTGCCGATTTTTTTTTATTATCATTAGCCGATCGATCTAATGAATCAGCTCCTTTGGGGTACAAACTCCGTGTAACGAATCGGCTCCTTTGGGGTATAAACTCCGTGGCCTTAATCCTTCCCTGTGTGTATGCCCCTCGAGCCGAATCCTTCATCAGATTGAAGATGTCGGCTTTATGGTAGATTCAAGATTATCTCACGCCTCACCATGATAAACAGCCCAGCAGTGAATCCACCTAGTTGGACTAATTTTAGCCGATTACTGGAATCGGCTTCCCTTGCGGTTGTTGATCTGACTAATCATCCAGTAGCGTAGTGCCGCTGAGGTTCCGGACATCTACAGTGACGCGCCATTGGCCATCCTTTTTCTTCGTAAGTACCATATTGGAAACCCATTCAGATTACCTGTACGACCTGAGGCACCCGGCGTCCAACATCTGCTTGATATCCTTCTCGACTTCGTCCACCTCTTTTAGCTTGCTAGCTGACGTAAACTCATAACCTAGCTTCCCATCGCTTGCCAAGTCAATGTTGAACACAGGCAAAGCGTGTATGGAGGATACTGTTGGTCGCCCACTGAAATCAGCCTCCTTTTCCATTGCCATGCTTACTGAGGGTTTACAAGTTCTCGGCCTCTTCTTGGGGTGATGTAGCTCGACGGAAGGATGCTCACCACGTCTTGGGTCATGAATCTCTGACGAGACCCTGAACACTGAGTTTGTACCAGCCGACGTCTCTGCATCGGCATCAGCCGATGCCTGTGCATCGGCTTTCGCTTGTCTTGGGCGCCATATTCTCTTTGGCGGGCGCGCCTTCGTCTCCACTATTTGCTGGATTTTCGCGGCCAGATCGGGCCGCGCTCTTCTCAACGTGTACAGGTACTGTGCCTCGGCTTCTTCCAAGTTTCGCAGCCGCTGCACCCGACGCTTCTGAGAATGGCTGAGTCCATCAGGGCACCACCTTGGTCGGTGATACCTATCTTCTTCTCCATCGGAATCCTCGAAGTCCTCTTCTTCATCGGACTCCTCGAAGTCCTCTTCTTGAGATGACTCAGCTCGATTACTCTGATGAGGGAGAGGTCCAAGACGCTCGAACACCGAAACTTCGTTCGTCCTTCTCCTTTGTTGCGTGCACTCTGGGCAGTTCTCGATTGTTGGCAATCGGCTCATTCCTGAGTCCCAGCAGTGTTTGAAGAAGGGACAGTCCCAGTGCTTGTCCACATTGTCTTGCTCCATTGACCTTTCGCTGGCGCGACGTTCGTACCCGTCGTTGTTGCCGCTGTTCTGACGATACCTCCTGTTCTCTGCATCAGACCGACGATGTTTCTCATCGTCTTCGTCGTAACGTCGACGTCGGTCGTACTGCTGCTCATATTTGTTGAGGAGATGTACGGATAATGGGCGCTGATACCGTATGCTTCTCACCTCCTCCTCGGTCAGGTACCGTCTATCGTCGTCTTGGGGCCGATCGTGTGGAACGGCCTCCTCTTTGTCTTTGCCACGAGAGTGGCTGCTTTCTGCTTTGTCCGCGCCATGGCGAATCAGAAACCCTGCCATATTGACATCGAGAACCCTGGTTCTCTTATGGAGAGGCTGAGGTCTACTGTATTGACGCCACGCGACAGACACGTGTTTCCTCTGAGCTTGATGTTGTGAGGACGGGTTGTCTCAGAGGAGCCGATGAGTTCGGCTTCACAGATGGCCTTCAGCTCATCGTATTTCTCGTGCTCCGCAGGGAGATCCTTGTATGCGATCTGCTCCTCTGCCATCTCGGATGTCGGTGTTGACGTGGATGTTTGCAGAAGATGTCCCACCGGGCGTGCCAGAATGTGTTACCCTCCAAAACCCCCCGACGGGTTTCGGTTAAGCAACACGAAGAGCCGGGAAGCTCCCAGGGCCGCTTAGTGGATCCCTGGCACCTCGCGTCGTCCCGCAAATCTTCTGGCGCGCGTCCTGGCGGTTGCTAGGGCGTGCCACCTGACCTATACCTGGTCAGGAAGGTGTTAGTGCTTCGATTGTTCCTGCATGGTAGACACGTGCACATTAAATACGAGCCTTATCGGCTCTCAGGTTTCCCTGTGGATCGGCTCAAAGAGCCGATCGCCCCATGGTCCTTGATGGATTAGCAATGGCATGGGGATCCTGCTTGATCAGGACATAGCTAAAACGATCCACGACAGTTTAGGGTTTTCACCGCATAATCGGAACGTCCTACGTGCGATCGGGCCTAGCAGCTACGAGAGACGATGCAAACCACCCCTACGAGAGGCCTAAAAACCAACATAACGTTGATCCCCGGAACATCCCTCGCAGGGACGGTAAACATCATCTAACGCACCACCGGATCGTCCGACCCCAGCATAAGGCCTAACTATGCAGATATTAAACTAATCCCTGCAGATGCAAGGAGCAACTATAACGGATCGGATCTACTAAGCATGATCAAGCAAGATGCTGCCCTTACGTCTGGATAGACGTAAGGGCAGCTAGATATGCAAGGGTTGCACTACGATAGCATATTACGTGAAGAACAATGCTAACCCTAACACATCTAGTGATAACTACGTTGCTCGCCATCAAAAAGGCTTCAGTACGAGCAACGCATGAACAATACTAAGCTTTACGCTGCCTAGATCGCGAGATGCGATCTAGGCAGCATGATGCTTACCGGTAAGAACCCTCGTAGGAAAGGGGTGGCGATGCGCCGAGATTGGTTTGTTTTGGTTGAACGGTGATTGTCCTCCTTTTCCGATAACCCTAGATACATATTTATAGTCCAAGGGACTTTCTAATTGGGGCGTGCACCTAACCGTGCACGGGCTAGACTCTATCTCTTTAATCTAGATTACAACGCGATCTAATATGTTACAAATACACGGGCAATTCAAGCCCAAACTCTTAGCGCGAGGCCGCTTCGAAGATGTTCCACGTGTACGTCCTTCAAGTCCATCAAGTCCATCTTCGCTTACGGCCTACCTCCTGATTTAGCCAAAATCGGGTGGTAACACAAGTCACATAGTATTCTTATGTCATATAGTAAGCATTCAATTAAGTTGATAAACAAGGTCTAGACATATTCAAACCAGAAAATCATGTATATATCTACCCCTAACCCTAAACTCTGTCTTATGAAGTCAAGCATGCATGAAGAGAAGTGGTTTTGGTTTCAAACATGGAAATTTCGAAAAACCCTCCCAAGAGCTACATTTTGGAGTGAGTAAGAAGGATATATAGATGCTTAATTTTTCATATTCATGATTTAAACTTGTTTAAACCATGTTCAAACCTAGGATTTGACCAAGATTAAAATGTGCATAAAATTTTAAAAAAATCAAAAAATAAAAAACAAGTCACATAGTATTCTTATGTCATATAGTAAGCATTCAATTAAGTTGATAAACAAGGTCTAGACATATTCAAACCAGGAAAATCATGCATATATCCCCTAACCCTAGCTAAACTCTGTCTTATGAAGTCAAGCATGCATGAAGAGAAGTGGTTTTTGGTTTCAAACGTTTAAGCCAAAAGCCCCTTTTCAAATATTTCAAACTTATTCAAATTTGGTTCAAATATGAAAGACATACAAGTTATAGCACACATAGTGCATACATTTTCACACATACCGCACTAGATGCTAACCCTATAGTTTGAGGCCATTTGGGTGACCTAGGTCGAAAAAATTCTTGGATTAGAATCGTGTTGTTCGAACCCCGTAGTTGGATTTTTTTGAACCCTTGATCTGTAGAACTGGGCAAAACCCTAGTTTAACCTATTTAATTACAGATTCGTATATCGATTTTTCTACGAGTACTACCTTTTTATTATTACTATGCAGCACATGGGTGTTTGCCCGTCGAGTGAAACTCGGAGGAAGAGGGATCACTCGGAAGGAGAGAAGAAGGGAGAGAATTATGGTGTCTCCCCTTTTTCGTGTGATGATGTTGACTTTTGTGCAGGGTTTGTCAGTGAGCAGGAGCGAGCGAGCGAGCGAGTCGAGCGAGGCCGAGAATGAGAGAGATTTGTTTTTTTTTTTGTGAGAGGGACAACCGAAGGATCCAGAAGGACCCACAGACTTCCAATACGCATCCTGATGCGTCTTCTCTTGACAAAGAAAATGGCTGGGAGTTTGCGTACCTATTGCACGTGACTTGTGCTCACTGAAGTGTGGGACCTCAAGCGTGGGCACCACACGTAAGTGACAGACTCTGTTGGTGTAAAAACTCGGTTGATTATAATAGTGCATTAGAACAAAGTTTCCTATGGATTCAAGGGTAGGAAATCCAAGTTAACTCATTTACGTGTTAAACTTGTCTATATCTTGGTCAAACCTAGGATTTGACCAAGATTCAAATGGGCAGAAAAATAAAAACAGAAAAATGAAAAACCAAATCACATAGTTTTCTTATGTCATATAGTAAGCATTAAAGTTGATAAACAAGGTGTAGACATATTCAAACCAGACAAATCATGTAGCTATACCCCCTAACCCCTAAACTCTGTCTTATGAAGTCAAGCATGCATGTGAAGAGAAGTGGTTTTGGGTTTCAAACATGGAAATTTCAAAAACCTCCCAAAAGCTTCATTTTAGAGTGACTAAGAAGGATCCATGCTTCCCTTTTCATTTTCATGTTTTAAACTTGTTTAAATTATCTTGGTCAAACCTAGGATTTGACAAGATTCAAATGGGCATCAAAATTGAAAAAAAAATTGAAAAAAGAAAAACCAAAGCAAATAGTTTTCTTATGTCATATAGTAAGCATTAAAGTTGTTGATAAATAAGGTCCATACATATTCAAACCACACAAATCATGTATCTATACCCCTAATTAACCCCTAAATTAATTAACTCTGTCTTATGAAGTCAAGCATGTGAAGAGAAGTGGTTTTGGGTTTCAAACATTGAAATTTTAAAAACCTCCCAAAAGCTTCATTTTAGAGTGACTAAGAAGGATACAGACTTCCCTTTTCATTTTTATGTTTTAAACTTGTTTAAATCTTGGTCAAACCAAGGATTTGACCAAGATTCAAATGGCCCTAAAAATTCAGAAAAAAAAATCAAAAGAATGAAAAACCAAAGCACATAGCATTCTTATGTCATATGTATATTAAGCATTCAAGTTGATAAACAAAGGTCTAGAGACATATATATTCAAACCAGAAAAATCATGTATATATCTACCCCTAAAACTCTAATTAAACTATGTTTTATGAAGTAAATCATGAAGAGAAGTGGTTTTGGGTTTCAAACATGGAAATTTCAAGAACCTCCCAAAAGCTTCATTTTAGAGTGACTAAGAAGGATCCAGAAGGACCCACAGACTTCCAATACGCATCCTGATGCGTCTTCTCTTGACAAAGAAGATGGCTGGGAGTTTGCGTACCTATTGCACGTGACTTGTGCTCACTGAAGTGTGGGACCTCACGCGTGGGCACCACACGTAAGTGACAGACATGTTGGTGTAAAAACTCGATTGATTATTATACTGCATTAGAACAAAGTTTCCTATGGATTCAAGGGTAGGAAATCCAAGTTAACTCATTTACGTGACATTATTATTTCCATGAAGCAAAGTTAACACATCTATCGATTGGTACATTTTTGAGTGACTAAGAAGGATCCATGCTTACTTATTCGTTTTCACGTGTTAAACTTGTCTAAATCTTGGTCAAACCTAGGATTTGACATAGTCTTCATATGTCATATCGTATGAATTCAAGTTGATAAACGAGGTCTAGGTATATCCAAACCAGACAAATCATGTATCTATACCCCCTGTCGATCTTATGAAGTCTAGCATGAAGAGAGAAGTCGTTTTTGGTTTCAAAAATGGAAATTTCAAGAACATCCCAAAAGCTTCATTTTAGAGTGACTAAGAAGGATACATGCTTCCCTTTTCATTTTTATGTTTAAACTTGTTTAAATCTTGGTCAAACCTAGGATTTGACCAAGATTCGAATATATGGGCATAAAATTCAAAAAAAAACAGAAAAATTTAAAACCAATTCACATAGTCTTCTTATGTCATATAGTAAACAATCAATTAATTAAGTTGATAAACCAGTTCTAGACATATTCAAACCAGGAAAATCATGTATCTACCCCCTAACGCCCTAGCTAAACTCTGTCTTAATTATATATGAAGTCAAGCATGCATGAAGAGAAGTGGTTTTTGGTTTCAAACGTTTAAGCCAAAAGGTAAGCATGGATCCTCCTTAATTAGTCACTGTAAAATGAAGCTTTTGGGAGGTTTGTGAAATTTCCATGTTTGAAACCTAAAAGCACTTCTCTTCATGCTTGACTTCATAAGACAGAGTTTAGGGTTAGGGGGTGTAGATCGATACATGATTTGTCTGGTTTGAATATGTCCAAATCTTATTTATCAACTTTTGAATGCATGCTACTCTCTCAAAGAAAAACTTTTGAATGCTTACTATATATATGACATAAGAAGACTATATGCTTTTAAAATTCAAACATATGGTAAGCATTCTTATGTCATATAGTAAGCATTCAAGTTGATACACAAGCAAGGTTTGGACATATTCAAACCAGACAAATCATGTATCTACCCCCTAACCCCTAATTAAATTGTCTTATGAAGCAGTCTAGCATGAAGAGAAGTGGTTTTGGGTTTCAAACATGGAAATTTCAAAAACCTCCCAAAAACTTCATTTTAGAGTGACTAAGAAGGATATACAAGCTTCCCTTTTCATTTTCATGTTTTAAACTTGTTTAAATCTTGGTCAAACCTCTAGGATTTGACCAAAAGATTCAAATGGGCATAGAAACTCATAAAAAATCAAAAGAATGAAAAACCAAAGGACATAACATTCTTATGTCATATATATATAGTAATTAAGCATTCAAGTTGATAAACAAGGTCTAGACATATTCAAACAAGAAAATAATGTATATATCTACCCCTAACCCTAAACTCCGTCTTATGAAGTCAAGCATGCATGAAGAGAAGTGGTTTTTGGTTTCAAACATGGAAATTTCGAAAACCCTCCCAAGACCGAGCTAGAAAGATAGTACATGGCGTATGTGTGTAGATTGTAGAGCGATAAACAACATTACTATTCGATATCGTCATCCTATTCCCCGTTTAGAGGATATGCTAGATGAATTGAGTGGTGCTTCTGTTTTCACTAAAATTGATTTGCGTAGTGGTTATCATCAAATTAGGATGAAAGAAGGGGATGAGTGGAAAACCGCCTTTAAAACAAAATTTGGTTTATATGAGTGGTTAGTAATGCCTTTTGGTTTAACTAATGCACCTAGCACTTTCATGAGACTAATGAACCATGTTTTGCGTGATTTTATTGGCAAGTTTGTGGTTGTGTATTTTGATGACATATTAATCTACAGCCGCAATGAATCCGATCATATTATACATATTCGACATGTTTTGCAAGTGTTGCGTGATAGTAAACTCTATGGTAATCTTGAGAAGTGTACATTTTGCAAAGATAAGGTCATATTTACGGGTTATGTTGTCTCTAAGCATGGAGTAGAAGTAGATGTGTCTAAAATTGAAGCTATTCAAAATTGGCCTACTCCCATGAATGTGAGTCAAGTTAGGAGTTTTCATGGTCTAGCTGGGTTTTATCGCCGCTTTGTGCCCAATTTTTCTACTATTGCTGCACCTTTGAATGAATTGACTAAAAAGGGTGTTGTCTTTGAGTGGGGCGTTGCCCAAGATCATGCTTTTGATGAACTGAAACACTTGTTAACTTCTGCACCGTTGCTTGCACTTCACGATTTCAATAAGCAATTTGAGATTGAATGTGATGCTAGTGGTATTGGAATTGGTGGTGTGTTGATGCAAGAGGGTCGCCCAATTGCATATTTTTCCGAGAAATTATCCGGTGCTAAGTTGAACTATCCTATATATGATAAAGAATTGTATGCTTTAATTAGAGTTCTTGAGGTTTGGCAACATTACTTGTGGCCAAAAGAATTTATCATACATTACGATCATGAAGCTTTGAAATATCTGAAAGACCAATCTACTTTGCATAGGCGTCTTGCTAAGTGGGTTGAGTTCATTGAGTCTTTTCCGTATATTATTAAGCATAAGAAGGGAAAAGATAATATTGTTGCTGATGCTCTATCTAGGAAGACTATGCTATTAACCCATCTTGATGTTAAAATTCCTGGATTAGAGGTGTTATGTGATTTATATGCGACTGGTCATGATTTTGCTGAACCATACCGCTTGTGTGTTATTGGTAAAGCATGGGAAAAATATCACATACACGATGGGTTCTTGTTTAGAGCTAACAAACTATGTGTTCCAGAATCGTCTGTGCGTTTGCTCTTATTGCAGGAATCACATGCTCGGAGGTTTGATGGGTCACTTTGGGCGTGAGAAGACGCTACTCATGCTCGCCGATCACTTTTATTGGCCAAAGATGAGGCGGGATGTGGACAGGTATGTGAAGAGGTGCATTACTTGCAACAAGTCCAAGTCCAAGCTGAAGCCTCACGGTTTGTATACTCCGTTACCGGCACCTACTACACCTTGGGAAGATATTAGTATGGATTTTGTGTTGTGTTTGCCGCGTACTAAGAGAGGCCATGATTCTATATTTGTGGTAGTGGACAGATTTTCTAAAATGTCACACTTTATTGCTCGCCACAAAAGCGACGATGCGTCGCATATTGCTAACCTGTTTTTCGGGGAGATTGTTCGACTACATGGAGTCCCGAAGACTATTGTTTCGATCGTGATGTGAAGTTCATGAGCTACTTCTAGAAGACACTTTGGGGAAAGTCGGGGACAAAGCTACTATTCGGTACTACTTGTCATCCCCAAACCGATGGTCAAACCGAGGTGGTGAATCGAACCTTGTCACAACTATTGAGATCCATGATCAAGAAGAACTCGAAGGAGTGGGAAGAGTGTTTGCCGCATGTGGAGTTTGCTTACAACAGTGGCGGTACACTCTACCACGGAGGCTGTGTCCTTTTGAGGTGGTGTATGGTTTCAAACCCATTACTCCACTTGACTTGTTGCCTTTGCCCATACATGAGAGAGTTAATATGGAGGCATCCAAGAGGGCAGATTTTGTGCGTAAGATCCATGTGAAGACTAAAGAGTTGATCGAGAAGAAAGGCAAGAGCAATGCTGCAAGGATGAACAAGAAGCGCAAAGAGATGTTGTTCAAGCCTCGGTGATATGGTCTGGGTACATTTTCGCAAGGATAGGTTCCCGAAGCTGCGGAAGTCTAAGTTGAAGCCTCGTGGTGCTGGTCCTTACAAAGTGCTTGCCAAGATCAATGATAATGCATACTCGATAGATCTTCCAGTTGATGAGTTTGGTGTCGGTAATTCTTTCAATGTTGCCGATTTGACACCATATGACGGAGAAGACCTTAGAGCGTCGGGGTCGACGCCTTTTGAAGGGGGAGATGATGAGGACATCCCTACCTCACTACTACCTCCGTCATTAGCAAATGAAGATGAACCTCGTCGTGAAGCTCAAGTCCAATGAAGTTCGGATTGGACCAATCACAAGAGCTCGTGCGAAGCTACTTAAACAACAGGTGAACTTGTTCCTAAACGATACTTTGATTGATGAGAACTTTATACTGCCTAAGTCCTATTACTTATGTATCATCAGGTATCAAGAGGAGACAAGCATCGCACGAGGAGAGGAGCAGCTGGACATGAAGACGGACGTCAAGAGGGCCGTGAAGGCTGGACATGGAGCTGGACATGAAGATATCTCATGGACGCGCGAGGGAGGAGCGGGAGGCATGCGCGAGAGGAGAAGAAGAAGTCCAGGCCGGTCCAGAACCCGGTCAGACCGGCCCCCAGACCGGACAGCCCGGTCCCTGGTCCGGTCGACCGGTCGACAACCGGCCGCCAACCGGAGGAAATTTATCGTACCGGGGCGAAACCGGAAACTTCGCAGTTTCCCGGTTTCCGACCGGTTGACCGGACCACAGACCGGCGCGCCCGGTCCACAGCCCGGTCGACCGGATCCCAGACCGGACCGAGTCCGAAGTCCGCTCTCGACCGGATCTATTCTGGGTCGGTTTTACTTTTTTTTTTCGACCAGAACTCGTCCCGGACGCCTGTATAAGTGCCTTGGACGACCCCCTAGCTGCTTTAGACCACGTTTAAGATAAATCCTAGTTCATAGTTGTTTGCTAAGCAAAACTATTGTTCCCCAACTCTCCAATTCGTTGCGATCTGGAGTTTTATGCTACTGAAAGTTTGTGTGATCTGCTGTTCCATTGGGGATTAGAAGATTGCAATCTACCGCTTCGTGGTCGGCGGCTACGTGCGCAAGTGTGTGGAGTTGCGAATATCTTGCAGTGGTTGAGAGCTGTTGCATTGGCATCAGGAATCAATCGAGAGACTTCGTCGGCGTCATACAAGTTATCCTCCTCATCATCATCGATTTCATCCGCTGCTACCATCACGTGTTCATCACCACCTGTCGCTTACTGAGAAGATCGGGCAACCCCATATCACAAGTTAGAAGTTTTCATGGTCTAGCTGGGTTTTATAGAAGATTTGTGCCCAACTTTAGTACTATTGCTGCACCTTTGAATGATTTAACTAAAAAGGGTGTTATCTTTGAGTGGGGCACAACCCAAGATCATGCTTTTGATGAACTAAAGAGATTGTTAACTTCTGCACCGTTGCTTGCACTTCCTGATTTCAATAAGCAATTTGAGATTGAATGTGATGCTAGTGGTATTGGAATTGGTGGTGTGTTGATGCAAGAGGGTCGCCCAATTGCATATTTTTCCGAGAAACTTTACGGTGCTAAGTTGAACTATCCAATCTATGATAAAGAATTGTATGCTTTAATTAGAGTTCTTGAGGTTTGGCAACATTATTTGTGGCCAAAAGAATTTATCATACATTCCGATCATGAAGCTTTGAAATACCCGAAAGCCCAATCTACTTTGCATAAGCGTCTAGCTAAGTGGGTTGAGTTCATTGAGTCTTTTCCATATATTATTAAGCATAAGAAGGGAAAAGATAATATTGTTGTCGATGCTCTATCTAGGAAGAATATGCTATTAACTCAACTTGATGTTAAAATTCCTGGATTAGAGATACTATGTGATTTGTATGCCACTGATCATGATTTTGCTGAACCATATCTCTTATGTGCTCTTGGTAAAGCATGGGAAAAATATCACATACATGATGGGTTCTTGTTTAGAGCTAACAAACTATGTGTTCCAGAATCGTCTGTGCGTTTGCTCTTATTGCGGGAATCACATGCTGGAGGTTTGATGGGTCACTTTGGGCGTGAGAAGACGCTACTCATGCTAGCTGACCACTTTTATTGGCCAAAGATGAGGCGGGACGTGGACAGATATGTGAAGAGGTGCATTACTTGCAACAAGTCCAAGTCCAAGATGAAGCCTCACGGTTTGTATACTCCGTTACCGGCACCTACTACACCTTGGGAGGATAATTATGGATTTTGTGTTGGGTTTGCCGCGTACTAAAAGAGGCCATGATTCTATATTTGTGGTAGTGGACAGATTTTCTAAAATGTCACACTTTATTGCCTGCCACAAAAGCGACGATGCGTCGCATATTGCTAACCTTTTTTTCAGGGAGATTGTTCGACTACATGGAGTCCCAAAGACTATTGTTTCTGATCGTGATGTGAAGTTCATGAGCTACTTCGGAAGACACTTTGGGGAAAGCTGGGGACAAAGCTACTCGTTCGGTACTACTTGTCATCCCCAAACCGATGGTCAAACCGAGGTGGTAAATCGAACCTTGTCACAACCGTTGAGATCCATGATCAAGAAGAACCCGAAGGAGTGGGAAGAGTGTTTGCCGCATGTGGAGTTTGCTTACAACAGGGCGGTACACTCTACCACGGAGCTGTGTCCTTTTGAGGTGGTGTATGGTTTCAAACCCATTACTCCACTTGACTTGTTGCCTTTGCCCATACATGAGAGAGTTAATATGGAGGCATCCAAGAGGGCAGATTTTGTGAAGAAAATACATATGAAGACTAAAGAGTTGATCGAGAAGAAAGGCAAGAGCAATGCTGCAAGGAAGAACAAGAAGCGCAAGGAGATGTTGTTCAAGCCTGGTGATTTGGTCTGGGTACACTTTCGCAAGGATAGGTTCCCGAAGCTACGGAAGTCCAAGTTGCTTCCTCGTGGTGCTGGTCCTTACAAAGTGCTTGCCAAGATCAATGATAATGCATACTCGATAGATCTTCCAGATAATGAGTTTGGTGTCAGTAATTCTTTCAATGTTGCTGATTTGACACCGTATGACGGAGAAGACCTTGGAGCGTCGAGGTCGGCGCCTTTTGAAGGGGGGGGGGATGATGAGGACATCCTTACCAAACTACTACCTCCGTCATTGCAAGATGAAGACAATGTTGCTGCGAAGCTCAAGTCCGATGAAGTTAGGATTGGACCCATTACAAGGGCTCGTGCGAAGCTACTTAAGCAACAGGTGAATTCGCTCCTAAACGATACTTTGATTGATGAGAACTTTATACTACCTAAGTCATTTCACTTAAGTATGATCAGGTATGAGGAGGGAGCAAGCATCGCACGAGGAGGAGAGGAGCAGATGGACATGGCGTTGGACGTGAAGACATTCCACGGATGCGCGAGGGAGGAGAGGGAGGCATGCGCAAGACAAGAGGAAGTCAAAAACAGCTCGGTTTCGGTTTTGACAGACCGAAGTGCTGATTTTGAAACGGACGCCATTTATTCATACGAACTCGGAATCGAGCAAACGAAGAGTCGTTGGAAAGATAATTTCAAGGCCTTTCCAGCAAAAATACCACCGGCACTGCCGGCCAAGGATGGGCGGCACTGCCGGCCCGGCGGCACTGCCGGCCCTGCAGGGCAGCGACTCGCCGGCCTGCGCAACCCGGCAGACCGCCGGCCGTGACACCCCGGCATCGCCGGCCACACCGGCACCTGCCGGCCTCGACACCCCCGCACCTGCCGGCCTTGCCCGAGTCGACCCAGCTTTGGCCGAACCTGTTTTAGGTCGGTTTGTATCGAACTATTTCGACCCCTGGTCGTCCTGGACGCCTATATAAGCCCCAGGGACGCCCCCAAATTAGGTTTAGACCACGTTTAAGATAAACCCTAGTTCTTAGTTGTTTGCTATGCAAAACTGTTGAATACTACTCTCCAATTCGCATCGATCTGGAGTTTTATGCTACTGAAAGTTTGTGTGATCTGCTGTTCCATTGGGGATTAGAAGATTGCAATCTACCGCTTCGTGGTCGGCGGCTACGTGCGCAAGTGTGTGGAGTTGCGAATATCTTGCAGGGTTGAGATCTATTGCATTGGCTGCAGGAATCAATCGAGAGACTTCGTCGACGTCATACAAGTTATCCTCCTCATATCATCGATTCCCTCCGCTGCATACACCGTGTGTTCATCACCACCCGTCGCTTACTGAGAAGATCGGGCAACCCCTTATCATTAATATATCATCAAAATACACAACCACAAACTTGCCAATAAAATCACGCAAAACATGGTTCATCAGTCTCATGAAAGTGCTAGGTGCATTAGTCAAACCAAAAGGCATTACTAACCACTCATATAAACCAAATTTTGTTTTAAAGGCGGTTTTCCACTCATCCCCTTCTTTCATCCTAATTTGATGATAACCACTACGCAAATCAATTTTAGTGAAAACAACGAGCACCACTCAATTCATCTAGCATATCCTCTAAACGGGGAATAGGATGACGATATCGAATAGTAATGTTGTTTATCGCTCTACAATCTACGCACATACGCCATGTACCATCTTTCTTAGGAACAAAAATAACGAGAACAGACACAAGGACTAAGGCTTATGCGGATATAACCTTTGTCGAGTAGCGCTTGTACTTGCTTCCGTATCTCCTTCGTCTCTTCGGGATTCGTTCTATATGGCGCCCTATTGGGCAGCGATGCTCCGGGGATCAAGTCAATTTGATGCTCAATACCTCGCAATGGTGGAAGTCCTGCGGGTACCTCTTCCGGAAACACGTCGCTGAATTCCTGCAAAACATTAGAAACACCAAGAGGAAGAGGGGTCATGTCGTTAGAAACCAAAACCGTACCCTTGTACATGAGCACAATAGGCATGGCTGTAGGATCCTCACAAAATTCTCTCATGTCTTGTTTGGTGGCTAATGAGACTAAGGAATTCACTCTCTCACTTTTCGTTATATCACTCACGGCATTACAATTTTCTCGCCTATCTATGGATGCATCCTCCAAGTTGACTTCAATCTTCTGACGAGACTCATTGACAATTTGCTGCGGTGACATAGGCTGTAAGTTAATTTTCTTGCCCTTGAACTCCAAGTGATATGTATTGGCGCGGCCATTGTGTTGCACAGAACGGTCATAGAGCCATGGCCGGCCCAACAGCGAGGTGACAAACCGTCATAGGAACCACATCAAAATCAATGGAATCCTTATACGGTCCAATCTCAAAATCAACTCGCACCATGTGGCTCACCTTCATCTCACCATTATTGCTCAACCACTGGATATAATATGGATGCGGGTGCGGTAGATACTTCAGTTTCAGCTTGGCACATAACTCTTTGCTTCCTAAATTGCGACAACTTCCGCCATCAATAATAACCTTGCAAGCTTTATCAGGACCAACAAGTGCCTTTGTTTGGAACAAATTACAGCGTTGTGTAGATGCACTTGACTGCACATTAAGAACACGCTGCGAGACAACAATAGCTTGAGCTTCAGAAGAAAAAGCATCATAACCATCGCTATCATAATCATCCTCATCTGGAGCATTTGGATCAACATCATCTCCAGTTTCATACTCATTGTCCTCATTAATTATCATAACTTTGCGATTAGGAAAATCCTTCTTGAAGTGACCCTTGCCACCACATGTATGACAAACCATATCACGGTTGCGCGCTGTCGACATATTAGAACTAGTTCCACTTGCCGCGTGGACGGGCTTCTTTGTGTTAGACACATTGGAGACCGGCTTGCTAGACGAAGTAGGGACATCCGCGAGGCGCGATGATGGCGCCATGGAGGGCGGCGCGCGGGGTGTGTAGCGCCCGGCGCCCGTAGTACAGCCCTTCATTTGCGGTTCTTCAGCCAACCGTGACTCAGCTTCTCTTGCATGATGTAGTAGCTCATTCATAGTAGCGTAGCTGTGATGACGCACAATTCCCTTGATATTAAACCGCGAGACCATTCGGAAAACGCCGTAGTGTCATCTCAAGAGACTCACGGACACGGGCACGCTCGCATAAGCATCTCCATCTCCATGTAGTAAGCATCAACCGTCAACACACCTTGCTTCAATTGGGTCAACTTGTCAAAAACGGAACGCAAGTAATTGGTAGGCACAAAACGAGCTCTCATTGCCGCCTTCATAGCACGCCAAGTGATAATAGGCAGCTCACCATCTTCTTCTCGAGCACTCACAAGTCCATCCCACCAACGCAATGCATAGCCATCAAACTCAGAGGAAGCAAGTTTGATCTTCCTATCTTCAGTATAGTCAGGATGTAAACGCCATAATCTCTCAATCTTCAGCTCCCATGTAAGATATTCTTCAACATCAGTACCTCCTTCAAATCTGGGAATTGAGAACTTGGGTTTACCCAAACCATCGTCTTGTTGTTGTAGAACACGTTGGGCTCCGACGGGGACAAAACCACGACCACGGAACGCATCACCAACGCCACGTCCAAGACCACGACCAACACCACGCCCTTGAGCATTAGCAGCGTCAGCATTGTCACCTTGCACACTGCCATCTTCATCAGGTGGTGGTTGTTGTTGCACCATTGTACGTATCTCACCAACGGCGGTTGTCAAAGCTTGTATAGATGCTTGAAGAGTCGTCACCGATGTTTGAACGGTGTTAACCGCTGTAGTAGTCTCATCGACCTTCAAGTGAACACTCTGAATATCTTTGTCCAACGCTTCATTGGCAACACGGATTTCACGTTGTAGGTGATCACGTAGTGCCTCATACTCACGCCAAGTAACTGGTGTAGCGGCGTCCTTTTTCTCGCATCACATCAACATTCTCGGTAGAAGACATGATTAGTAGGTTAGTGCATTAAACAAAAATCTTTGGTGGTACTCTCACAACTCACTCAAAACTGATAAGAAAGGTAAATCTTACCGCTCCAAAGTGAATTAGTTTTGCTTACCAACTTGGATTGACGGACTAGTGCACGGATGGAGCGAAGCGAATATCAAGGGTATAAGAACAATCACACGACAAAGCAGGATATATGTGGGGCTGTAGGTAGGCTACCTATTTGCACCGATAACAAGCTCTAGCGCTGACCGTAGACAACCAATGATACTCACACAAGGCGATATAATGGGGCAATGCAACTATATGTGGGAAAAGTTGCAATGCACTAGAGAGACGCTAGCAAAGCTCAACGAGACAGGCACAAGATTGCTCAACTACGGGCGCAGTAAAGTAAACTTAGGCCTTCACTTGATTCAACTAGCACTTCACTTTTCTTTTTGGATTTTTCTTTTTGTATAACACACACAGCTATGTAGCTCTTTTTGCTTCTTTTCAATTTGCTTTTTTTTTTTGATATATGACACAACTCCTTGATAACACGACCAACAGAAATATGCAAAGCACCGAAAACCTAACGAGCAGCCTGTCGAGCGGTAAAACTAGTCTCTTCTGGGGAAGTTCCTAGTCACTTTATATTGATAGGTTGTGTCTATGGTTGGGAAACAAGCACACTGTACGCTATGTGGACTCGTAGTAACAAAAACTGACACACTATGATAAACTAGATGATAGAGAAAACAAAAACCCTAACAATTCTACTAGAAGAAAGATAAAGATATGCAAAAACAACTACGAAAAGCAACTAAAACTCGAAATTAGTGCAATCTAAGGCTATGGCAAACCCTAACCCTAACTTTTTATGGCTTTTTCTGGATAGGAAAACACTCACAACTCAACTATGGGGTGGATTGTGGATGGCTTACCGAGGAAAACTGGAAATCTGATACCAAGATGATAAGGGGTTGCCCGATCTTCTCAGTAAGCGACGGGTGGTGATGAACACACGATGGTAGCAACGGTTGAAATCGATGATGATGAGGAGGATAACTTGTATGACGCCGACGAAGTCTCTCGATTGATTCCTGATGTCAATGCAACAGACTCTCAACCCCGCAAGATATTCGCAACTCCACACACTTGCGCACGTAGCCGCCGACCACGAAGCGGTAGATTGCTATCTTCTAATCCCCAATGGAACAACGAGATCACACAAACTTTCGGTAGCATAAAACTCCGGATCGCAACGAATTGGAGAGTTGGGGAACAATAGTTTTGCTTAGCAAACAACTATGAACTAGGGTTTATCTTAAACGTGGTCTAAAGCAGCTAGGGGGCATCCCGGGCACTTATATAGGTGTCCGGGACGAGTTCCGGTCGAAAAGATACAAAAATAACCGACCCGAATAGATCCGGTCGAGACAGACTCGGACCGGTCCGGTCCGGGATCCGGTCGACCGAGCCGTGGACCGGCCGGTCCGGTCGGTGGTCCGGTCAACCGGGCTGTGGACCGGGCGGTCCGGTCAGTGGTCCGGTCAACCGGTCGGAAACCGGAAAACTGCGAGGTTTCCGGTTTCTGTCCGGTACGATACGCTCCCTCCGGTTGGTGGCCGGTTGGCGGCCGGTTGACCGGGCCAGGGACCGGGCTGGCCGGTCTGGGGGCCGGTCTGACCGGGTTCTGGACCGGCCTGGACTTCTTCTTCTCCTCTCACGCATGCCTCCCGCTCCTCCCTCGCGCGTCCATGAGATATCTTCATGTCCAGCTCCATGTCCAGCTTCACGTCCATCTTCACGTCCAGCTGCTCCTCTCCTCCTCGTGCGATGCTTGTCTCCTCTTCATACCTGATGATACACAAGTAATAGGATTTAGGTAGTATAAAGTTCTCATCAATCAAGGTATCGTTTAGGAACAAGTTCACCTGTTGTTTAAGTAGCTTCGCACGAGCTCTTGTAATTGGTCCAATCCGAACTTCATTGGACTTGAGCTTCACAGCAGGTTCATCTTCATTTGTTAATGACGGAGGTATTAGTGAGGTAGGGATGTCCTCATCAGTATGACAAACCATATCACGGTTGCGCGCGGTCGACATGTTAGAACTAGTTCCACTTGCTGCAGGAACGGGCTTCTTTGTGTTAGACACATTAGACACCGACTTACTAGACGAAGTAGGAACATCCGCAGGGCGCGAAGATGGCGCCATGGAGGGCGGCGCACGGGGTGTGTATCGCCCAGCGCCTGTAGCATGGCCCTTCATTTGTTGTTCTTCAGCCAACTGTGACTCAGCTTCTCTTGCATGATGAAGTAGCTCATTCATAGTAGCATAGCTGTGATGACGCACAATTCCCTTGATATTAAACCGCAGGCCATTCAGAAAACGCTGTAGTGTCATCTCAAGAGACTCACGGACACGGGCACGCCGCATAAGCATCTCCATCTCCATGTAGTAAGCATCAACCGTCAACACACCTTGCTTCAATTGGGTCAACTTGTCAAAGACGGAACGCAAGTAATTGGTAGGCACAAAACGAGCTCTCATTGCCGCCTTCATAGCACGCCATGTGATAATAGGCAGCTCACCATCTTCTTCTCGAGCACTCACAAGTCCATCCCACCAACGCAATGCATAGCCATCAAATTCGGAGGAAGCAAGCTTGATCTTCCTATCTTCAGTATAGTCAGGATGTAAACGCCATAGTCTCTCAATCTTCAGCTCCCATGTAAGATATTCTCCAACATCAGTACCTCCTTCAAATCTGGGAATTGAGAACTTGGGCTTACCCAAACCATCGTCTTGTTGTTGAGGAACACGGCGGGCTCCAATCTCAACAAAACCGCGATTGACGCCACGTGGAAGACAACGACCAACACCACGTCCCATGCCTTGAGCAGCAGCAGCATCTGCATCGTCACCATTGACACTGCCATCTTCATCATGTGGTTGTTGTGGTTGTTGTTGTACCATAGTACGGATATCCTGGACAGCTTGCGTCAAAGTATTCATGGATGCTTGAAGAGTCGTCATCGATGTCTGAACGGTGTTAATAGCCGTAGTAGCCTCATCGACCTTCAAGTTGACACCCTGAATTTCAGTATCAAATGTCTCCGTAGCACCACGAAGTTCACGTGTGAGGTGATCACGAAGAGCCTCATATTCCATCCAAGTAACCGGCGTGGACGGATCCTTTTTCTGCACTAAACAAAAATCTTTAGTGGTACTCTCACAACTCACTCAAAACTGATAAGAAAGGTAAATCTTACCGCTCCAAAGTGAATTAGTTTTGCTTACCAACTTGGATTGAACGGACTAGTGCACGGATGTAGCGAAGCGGATATCAAGGTTTAAGAACAAATCACACGACAAAGCAGGATATATGTGGGGCTGTAGGTAGGCTACCTATTTGCACCAATAACAAGCTCTAGCGCTGACCGTAGACAACCAATGATACTCACACAAGACGATATAATGGGGCAATGCAACTATATGTGGGAAAGGTTGCAATGCACGAGAGAGACGCTAGCAAAGCTCAACGAGACAGGCACAAGATTGCTCAACTACGGGTGCAGCAAAGTAAACTTAGGCCTTCACTTGGTTCAACTAGCACTTCACTTTTCTTTTTGGATTTTTCTTTGTGTAAAACACACGCAGCTATGTAGCTCTTTTTGCTTCTTTTCAATTTTCTCTTTTTTTTGATATATGACACAACTCCTTGATAACACGGCCAACAGAAATATGCAAAGCACCGATAACCTAACGAGCAGCCTGTCGAGCGGTAAAACTAGTCTCTTCTGGGGAAGTTCCTAGTCACTTTATATCGATAGGCTGTGTCTATGGTTGGGAACAAGCACACTGTACGCTATGTGGACTCGGAGTAACAAAACTGACACACTATGATAAACTAGATGATAGAGAAAACACAAACCCTAACAATTCTACTAGAAGAAAGATAAAGATACGCAAAAACAACTACGAAAAGCAACTAAAACTCGAATTAGTGCAATCTAAGGCTATGGCAAACCCTAACCCTAACTTTTTATGGCTTTTTTCTGGATAGGAAACGCTCACAACTCAACTATGGGGTGGATTGTGGATGGCTTACCGAGGAAAACTGGAAATCTGATACCAAGATGATAAGGGGTGGCCCGATCTTCTCGATAGCGACGGGTGGTGATGAACACACGATGGTAGCAGCGGATGGAATCGATGATGATGAGGAGGATAACTTGTATGACGCCGACGAAGTCTCTCGATTGATTCCCGATGCCAATGCAACAGCTCTCAACCCCGCAAGATATTCGCAACTCCACACACTTGCGCACGTAGCCACCGACCACGAAGCGGTAGATTGCAATCTTCTAATCCCCAATGGAACAACGAGATCACACAAACTTTCGGTAGCATAAAACTCCAGATCGCAACGAATTGGAGAGTTGGGGAACAATAGTTTTGCTTAGCAAACAACTATGAACTAGGGTTTATCTTAAACGTGGTCTAAAGCAGCTAGGGGGGCGTCCTGGGCACTTATATAGGTGTCGGGACGAGTTCTGGTCGAAAAGATACAAGAATAACCGACCCAGAATAGATCTGGTCGAGACAGACTCGGACTGGTCCGGTCTGGAATCCGGTCAACCGGGATGTGGACCGGGCGGGCCGGTCTGTGGTCCGGTCAACCGGGCGGCAACCGGAAACTTCGCAACTTTCCAGTTTTTGCCCGGTACGATAAATATCATCCGGTTGGCGGCCGGTTGGCGACCGGTCGACCGGGCCAGGGACCGGGCGGTCCGGTCTGGTGGCCGGTCTGACCGGGTTCTGGACCGGCCTGGACGTCGTCTTCTCCTCTCGCGCATGCCTCCCGCTCCTCCCTCGCGCGACCATGAGATATCTTCATGTCCAGCTCCATGTCGAGCTTCACGGCCATCTTGACGTCCGTCTTCATGTCCAGCTGCTCCTCTCCTCGTGCGATGCTCGTCTCCTCTTGATACCTGATGATACATAAGTAATAGGACTTAGGAAGTATAAAGTTCTCATCAATCAAAGTATCGTTTAGAAACAAGTTCACCTGTTGTTTAAGTAGCTTCGCACGAGCTCTTGTAATTGGTCCAATCCGAACTTCATTGGACTTGAGCTTCACAGCAGGTTCATCTTCATTTGTCAATGACGGAGGTAGTGGTGTAGTATGGATGTCCTCATCACTCCAGGAACGCGTAATCCTCCTCCTCAGTGAACTCGTCCTCCTCGAAGTCGTCATCGTCACTCAGGAAGGCGCCTCCTCCCTGAATATCGATACCGGCTTCGTCTTCCTCCATCTCCAGCAGCTGCTCCTCCTGAGCCTTGACAGTGGTCTCAAGTGATGCTATCTGAGCGCGAAGGCGCGTGATAGTAGCATCCTTCTTCGCACACCGCAGGCGAAGCTTGTTGCGGTCCCTGGACAGCATCTTGATAGCATCGCCATGAGTGGCCAGTGCGAGGTGAGTCTGGTTCGCGTGCATCCGGGCGTTATCCAGATCCAGCTGAGTATGGTACAGCATGAAGTCTAGATGCTCGGCGTGGTGCCTCAACTCAGGGTGAGACTGCAGAGCCATGGGTACTCCTGCGGCATCACGCTTCACTAGGTGAGCGAAACGGGACGCAAGCAGGCGCACCGCGTTCTGTCCGCAGAGGCGTGCCAGTGCCTCCTGCAGGCCTCGAGCAAGCCCATCGAGCCAGTTGCTCTCACGGAAAGAGAACATGATTCTCTCCGTGGTGGCAGACTCCATGTTTCCCCTCAGATCAGCAGTAATGATCCATTGCAGCTCTCCGCCAGGCTGATCATTCACATGGATCCCATGGAACTCGGGCTGGAGGCGTCCCAGATAGTTCGAGACCGCGGTGAGATCGTGCTCGAAAATCAAGCTGCGTCCGTTACCAAGTTGGTAAAACTTGGTGTTGACGGGTGCGTTGGGCTCCATCTGAAAGTGAATTGGGAGAGTAAGTGAGAGTAAGAAGGAGCATGTTTTATCAAATTTCGAAAAAGCCTCCAAGACAAGAATATGAATAATTTTTCATAAGTATTCTTTTCATTTTGATTTCAAAGTTAGGTTTTTATGAACGCCCATTCTAACTAAGGTTTTCTAAGGTCAAATAATGGCTCTGATACCAACTTGTCAACACCCGGATTTTTAAGTCCAGATGCCTATTATGTCATTCATTGCAATCCCAGGATAATGTTGTTGCGAGGCATAATAGTCGAATATCACAGTCATTATTTATTACAAGCCATAATGTCTTACAATATTGAATCACATGATTCATCTTACACAAATAGTTGATCTCTCAATCAACATACATACATAAGTTCATACATAGCGGAAGCGTAACAATAAATGGACTCTCTAGTCCACATGCCAACATTTGACGTCAGAAACCCCTAGTTGTTGTAGGCGTCCTGCTGGTCATCCTCATGATATTTCTGTTCATCATCGTACTCTGGCCATTTGAATAGCCAGGGACAAAGCCGTAAGTACTTTAAGTACTTGCAAACTAATACTAAAGTAAAATGCTAACTCTTGGAGTAAAGGTGCTAAACTCTATTTTAACTTGCATAAGCCATATTTTAGTTCACAAGTATTTGATCATGTGCTAACTAACTCAAGTGGGAACATTAGTGTCATTCCCACACATTGGTTGTAATTCCAACAAGTCACCAAGTCACCATTCACATTCAATAAGGTTTTCAAAATCTGACACCAGAAACTGTATGGCCCTTCCAACCGTCTGTAACCGTGGACACGGCTATTCGAATAGATTTACACTCTGCAGAGGTTGCACACTTGTGCCACAACATTTGATTTCATCCGTCGGAATAACTCCGAATCATCGTAACACGATACGCGGATCATCAACCATAACCTTTCACTTGCACATCCTAGTATGAGCACCTCTCCCCATGAGCTTGGCCTCCCAGTGAAAACCAACTGTTAACCTGGGAACCGCACAGGGCTTGGCCGTACAATTCACCTCAATTCACATCATTTCTCAACAACGGAGGCAGCCTCGGCATAACCCCTATGACGTGTGTTCAGAGGGAACTCATACTAAAATCTATAAACTTCCAGTTAAGCCCTACCCATAATCAGGTATTGTGGGGGTACTCAAAAATTGGAAAGGTATCGCATCCAAACCAATATCAGGGTTTTATCAAAATCACTATCTTCTCTTGTTCACTTTCAACTTCACATCATTCAATGAAATGCTTCAACATTCCAAGGTTTCAAATTCAAAGTCATATGTTCCCATCTAGAGTAGTCAAGTTTTAGTATTTTAGCACTAGCACTAATCATGAGGGGTGCTACATTGCTTTGCTATCTATAAGACTAACTTTGCTACTCTAGTAGTTTTATTCACCTATACCATTTGAAATCAACTCTTTGAAAACACAACAAGTAAGACTTGTATGGTATAAATGTAGGATAGGATTTTATGAAGAAAGATAAGAATTCTAGTGCCTTGCCCAAGGAGGGCTTTGCACTTTGCAAGAGTATTAGCTTGCCTTGGTAGTTCTCTAGGTTTTCTTCTTCCTCTTCTGGGTAGAATTCTCCTTCCTCTTGGTAATCTCCGGTGCTAGCGTCTAAATTTGAATACGAGGTATAATCACTAAACAAGCTCAAGGACTGTACTAAGTACATCATTACTTCACACAAACTATGCTAAGCACACACATAAAATAATTAGGTGCATTGGTTTTCTTTATTAAAGAAAAGTAATTTCCTCTCATTACATATGTAATTAATAATTTCCATTTAGTTCTTGAGAAATATAATTTCCTATCATTGAATCTTCTTAAGATTTAACTTCTCAAATAATCATACATGAATCCATATTGACCTAAGTCAAACATTCATTATCATTATTTGAGAAAATGATTTAAATGAGGTAAATCACCTCATACTATTTTATAATTCCCAAATGATTTAAATCTCCAAATATTCATATAGGAGTGTTTGGACCAGGGGTGCAAACATCACATGAATTCATTTGGGACAAGATTTAAATGAAGTAACATACTTCAAATAGCTTACATAATATTTTTGGACAATATCTCTAAACTAAACTAGCCATATTGTCCATTAATTATTCTAGGGCATGATCATGCAAAGTGACCACACCATTTTCTTGCAGAAACAATTAGTGTAGGTCAAATGTGAGCTATTGGAGTTGGAATTAATTCAATATCTATTTTGGTTGATTTTTAATAATTATTTGAGTATGAAAAAGTCCCTGCCTTCTTCTTTTTATCATTTTATTTCTACAACAAATCTCGAGGGGAGACCAGTGGCATATTGTATATCTTTTTACTAGCTTTCGAAATATATAGAGTTTGTTAAATTTGGCCAAGCCAAACAGATTCTATGAATTTTCAAAGTTGGGTTCAGTATTGAATTCAAACTAAATTTATTAAACGAAATTTGAATTAAACGGGCTGGCGGGAAGCGTTACTGGGCTAGAGTTGAATTAAAAAGTCCCAAGCCAGCCCACCACGCGTCCACGCACGCGTGGGCTGCCTGACAGGGGGCTCCACCTGTCAGCGGCACTTAAACGGCGAAGCGTTACGGGGAGAGGAGGGCCGTGCGATTAGATGTGAGATCGACGGCCGAGGGTGGTCGTCTTCTCCGGTGAGAAGGGAACTCACTGGCGGCGGCGGTAGGGGGTCGGAGAGCTCGTCGGAGCTCCGGTGAGCTGCTGCGGTGGTCGAGGCGAGGTTGTCGAGGACGAGGATGCAGCCTGTAGCAGCGGCGTCGTCAGGGGCGGCCTCTTTCTCCGGCGATTGCTGCAGGGCTTCCGCGGCAGTGATGCGTCGATTGGGTGGCGGCAGTGGCTAATCGAGCATGGTGAAGTGCCGCGGCAATGGCGACAAGGGCGCGGCGTTTCGGGTGGGCTAGCGAGCTAGGCATTGGCGCCGTGGTGTTCACGACGTCACCGCGGTCCTCGGAGCGTCAACGGCGCGGTAAATGGTGGCGTACGGTGGTCGGGCGGGCGCGTGTACTGCCGCGGCCGTGGCGGGCGCGTTCGTCCTCTCCGGCGTCCGTGGTCGCCAAGGCATGACGTCGGCGTGTCCGGCGAGCTCCGCGTGGCGAGGAGGGTACCGTGGCGCGCGGATATGGTCGGGGTACGGCGAGATTTGGCGAGCGCCGCGTGGCCGGGTCGCGCGCGTCCGTGCGCCAGTGACGTCGGCCATGCCGGTCGCGGCGTACCTGGGCGTACCTGGGCGCGCGTCGTCCGGGTCCTGTCGGCGTCCTCGCGATCAACGGCGTGCACGGGCGATCTCAGCAGGTCGTGGGCGACGCGTTGGACACGGTGGCCGTGCAGATGGTGGAGAGAAAAGGGGGAGGCGTGTCGAGGGGCGACGTGGCCGGCATGGCCATGTCCACGCCATGGCTGGCCTCTCCTGGGGTTTCCTTGGCATGGGCTCGGTGTAGGAGTGTCCCATGGTCATGGCTAGGGTGTGTGAGGGTCAAGGCTTGGCCTGGTTTGATCACATTTTGAAAATGGAGATTGTTGAATCTGTTTCAATGTCTCATCTTTGCTTGCTCATATCTTGTGATCAAAAGTGAATTTGGTATCATGATCTTTACAAAAGTTGTTCACCTTGTTGTGTACTTGGATGACATGCCAAGAGTTGGATTTGTTTAGTTTAAAATTTTTGAAATAGAGAGGCTCAAAGTGGTGACCAGACTATAAAAGTCAGAAATGACCATTATCTCATGTGAGCATATTTGAATTTTTGGATTTGGTTTAAATGGGATATCTTTGATTCTCAAAGTTGTAATTACTCTTTAATATCATATTACAACTATTGGTGAAGATCAAATGGGTCTAGGGTCAATTTTACAAAAATGACATAGACCCTATGTTAGGTTTTTTAGGGTTTTTATAATATTTGATTTCTTTCTCTTTTTGATGGATTTGACTTATGATGATCACTTGATCACTCTAGTGTTTTGGAGTTCATCACATACACAAAGTAACAATCATCATGGCATATCACTCAAAATGCACAAGTCCTATGCAGGGTACTATATGCAAAGTAAAAGTTTTTGTTGGTTCTGAATTTGGATACTTGGAATTGTTCTTCTGCCCTTATTTGAAATTTGGGATGTTACATCGCGTCCCATTTTCAAGCTACCCCAAAACCTGCGGTTTGCCCGTCGGCCTATAAAATATCGGTCCACAGAGGATATTTCCCTATAGAGCACAATTCGAACACCACATCTTTCTCATGCTTCTACCAGGCACACTCCCACGACGACGGCCGTGTCCCACCGCCCCTCCTCACCATCACTGCCTACTCACCGGCAACCGTAGTGACCGACCACATTTTACCGACGGACCTCCCGTGCTGTCTAGCAAGCCAGATTAGCTTCCCCGACGCCGACGTTGACCGCGCCATATCTGCTCCGGATCTGCTTACCCGACTCTGTAGTCCACCTCACCGGAGATCGCGATGGGCAAAAAACGCGGCCCCAAAGTCGACCACCCCCAACCAAAGAGTACATCCGCCCTGGCCTCAGACGAAGGTTGATGAATACTTTACATGTCTGCTTTTGTTATATGCATTTGATTTCTGACACTAGTTTTTGTTGCTTTCTTGCAATGCATTCTTCCTGATATTAGATCAGTGTAGATAGTTGTTTGCCGCGTAGCTATATGAGATCTCAACCTTACATATGCTGATCGAGAGAAAGATCGAGGTTATGTCCGCTTTCGCTATGCATTTCTTTTCCGAGAATCACTTCTGTGTCATATGTTTTGGGGGTTTGAAGTATGCATTTTACAAAGGTTATGATAGCAGTCAAGCTAGCAGAGCAATTTGTTGATAGTATTAAACTGCTTGTATTTTTTTTTATCTCGGAACTCTGCTGATCGTAACCTTACATCTGCTGATGGAGAGGCAGAGCTTATGTCCGCTTTCGTTACGCATTTCTTTTCCAAATATCACTTCTGTGCGGTACTTTTTGGGGTTTGAAGTATACTACCTCCACCCCAAACCTGAAGGCTTATTTATAAAAGTCAAACCAAGTAAAGTTTGACCAAACTTTCAGAACAATCTATCAAGAAATATAATATTTCGTAGATATCGTACGAAAATATATTCGTTATCCATTTAATGATATTAAATTTGTATTTTGCATGTTAATGATTTTTGGTAAAAACTTCGGGATGGTGGTAGTACGTTTTACAAAGGTTATGATAGCAGTCAAGCTAGCAGAGCAATTTATTGATAGTATTAAACTGCCTATATTTTTTTCTATTTGCAACTATGTGTGCGCCATGTGGAATTGCATGCTCTAGCCAGTTCATCCAATGAGGTTTTATCACTTAACACCAGAAGTTCGGGATTTTATTTTATCACAGAAGCACAACCCTAGAAATTTTATCACAAAACACCAACATTTGGGGTAATTGTTTCGCATAATACATGATCTTTGTTTGATAGCCCATTAGTGACTTCAGGCCACCTTCAGTTTAAGAGTGACAGCAGGTGAAAGACAATTAGACTTTATTTTGTGGTATTTGCTGTTAAACGCTAAATACAAAGCTGTTTGTCAACACTAGTTGTTAAATCTTATGTCCATACAGTTCAAAAAAATCTTATGTCCAGGGTAGTTGTATTGGTACACATTATCAAAACCTTATGCTGGTACAGAATATATTACCCAAATCTCATGTTCTTGTGTGGTTATAATTTCAATGGATATTTGTCATATGGTAATTCATTTGTGTGTAGCATATGTAACAAGTGTGACTCATATTCTCATTTCCACAGAGTGTCTACAAAATTCACACCAAAATTCATTTGTTTGTAGCAAACATGCTCACGTACCGTAAATTGGTGTCACGATGTAGGGTGATGCTCTTGTCAAGCCAACTAATGACAAATAATGTGTTATGTGAAATAATTTCCCCAAATGTTGGTGTTTTGTGATAAAAAAATACCCAACTTGTGGTGCTAACTGATAAAACCGCCCATTCAATAGACCGAGCCTTAGGCATGTATCATTAGATATTTTTTTAGGAAGGCTGCAAATATTTATTTTGAATACTGCGTTGCTACTTGCTAGGATTTGAACACAGGACCTTGTAGGTCTGATACCATTTCGAATTGCATGCTCTAGCAAGTTCATCCAATAGACCGATCTGTTGGAACTTGGAAGACCCTAGGCAATCATATTAAGCACACGCCATTCCATATGGTTAACCATTGTCATGAAATGACACTTATATGTGTTTGAGTCTATATGTGGATTGCTTAGCCCTTTCCATCAGTTCGGACTTTTGGTTACGTTGCCTACTACATGAAGCTTGACATTCATACTTATCCTAAAAATTGTTGCTGCTACCCTCTGTTGCCCAACATAAATTTTTTTGAGCCATAATTTGTTTGCCCTTTCCATCAGTCTGGATTTCCGGTTGCGTTGGCTAGTGCATGAAGCTTGACAATATGAACATCAATTATTTTTGAGCCATAGTTTGTTTGTCATTACACCTTTTGAGCAGTCTCACTTCTACCATTAATTTGTTCTTATATGCACAGTTCCATGATAAATCTCATCTGCATTTCTCGCCAATGCATGTTAGGTCTTCCACTCGAGAATGAGTACGAAGAGCAATGGAGGCAAACTATCCTGCATAATAGCCGAGTTACAGCCTCGTTGGGCCTAACACTACATCCTTCTACAAGGTCTAGTGCAAAAACGCCACCCACCTCCCTCACAAACTATACGGAACATTCCTCTGATTCAGAATTTGATCCTGCTGATTGTGATGGCGAGCTGACTCAGGAAGATGCCCTGGTCGACTATCCTCTGCAACACAACAAGGTGAGTTTTCTCTGTCCTATCATCGAATTATTTGTCCCAACTTCCATTTGTTGTATCCTAGTCCTACCAAATATGTTACCCATGCCATGTTCAATCTCATTACTACAATTTTTCCTGCTTAGTTAACGCATCATATTTGTTTTGGCATATGTTGCCTTATCGTTTTTCCATTCCATCTCGCATATCATCATCATATAATATTGTACATTGAAATATCATTTATGTGTGACATACATCTGCAGATTCGGGCAAGAACTTTTCAAGAACGAACAGGAGGAAGAACACTCAACAGGAACCTCGGGCTGATACCGGAGGATGGGTGACAGTGCGTAATAAAAAAAGGGTTAAGCCTGATGCTCGTGCTGCTTCTCCTATTACAAGGTCTAACAAAAGACTGACACGAGGTGGCGAACAGGTCAAGAATGATAACAGTAAAAGGTCTCGTAAAAACCACAAACCATCGAATCAGACAGAAGTAGCCCCAGCATGTACCAGCCCACACATTCCACAACCACCAGTTGCCAATACTGTTTCTCAGCAACAATTGCCAACAGAACCAGTTCCCATAGCAAATTCGAGCCAACAATTGGCACCATCAGGAGTGGTGGTAGGTAATAATGGACAAGGACACATGATGCTAGTCCCAGATGATACAGCCTCAAATGTCCAAACAGTGCTGCCAAAACACCAGCAAACTGGTGATGATCTCCCTCCGACCCTTAGTCCGCAAAAGACAACTCCTCTCCCGATGATGAGACCCACGCCAAAAAAGGTAATACTTTTTTCAAGACGTGTAGTTTAATGCTCCCTTATGTATCTATATACCATGATAGCTTGATGTAATGCTTAACTTGGTAGGTTCGCCACGATCAATAAAAACGAGGGGGCCAACGGTAGGAAGAAAACTTGCGACTAAGATTTCCGGAATGGGTTCAAGATTTCGCATCACATCTATTGTAGGTGGCAGAAGGCCACTTCATCCCCATGAATCTTCATATCTTGTATCACAGGTTGGCTATTTTATCAGGAATGAACTTCCTACCTTCCCATTGTGGAAGCAGCACGTTGACACCCCTTCACAGTTCGAGAGTTTAGTGCATAATTTACATGTAGGTCATGCTTCTCCTGGTAATGATAAATAATTCCACATTGATCTGTCCCATTTCTTGTAGCTTACTGTTGTTTCTATGCTATATAACTCACCAATCATTCCACCGTTGTGAGCAATTAAGGTTTGAATTCGATGAGGATAATGAGGATGTAAAGTTTGTCATCGCTTCCATATTCAAAGAATTGTTGCGCCAGCACCGCTATAAGCTTAAGGCGACATACTTCACCGGCCGATCATCGCCAATGTTCCAACAAAGTCTCATGCACCCTGTATGACTGACGAGCAGTGGGGAGATCTTGTCGAGCACTGGTCTGATCCAAAGAATGTGGTATGGCTTATGAGGACCGTGAAACCAGATTAAATTCCGAATAATTATTTTGCGCCAGTGTCTCACTAGTATCCTTTAGTAGACGTTGTCTAAAAGGAACCAGGCTAACCGCTTGAAACAATGTTTACCAAGCCGTACGGGATCTCATCACTTGGTTGGGCATCTCTGGAAAAAAGTAATGCCCCGCTGGTCTGTATTGTTACATATGTTACTCGTAAATTGTGTAGAACTCCATGTGCATGTTATATTTCCATCCTCCATTTTAACAACGTTATTTGATTTCTATATGATTGTACAAAAATGCAGAAAGTAGATCATGCAAACAACATGCAACCAGACAAAGAGATGACTCTGGCAGAGCAGTTCGAGGTATGCCAGAGAACAAACATAATGTGATAGGAGAACTCGTAGAAAGTGTTATTGTAAGTCTTCTTTATGATTTAAATTTTTTAACGACACACTTGCCAATTCGTAGGAGCAATAATGGGCATGTCAATATGATCTTGTAGGCGTGTTTGTGAAAATGCATTTGATGTGTAATCAGGCATACCAACTTGTAGGATTAGAAGTAGTTCATACACATTAAATCTACCATCTGCATGTTTCTCTATAATAACTTTTATTTTTACACGACTGAAAACTTTTTAGGGAAATATGAAATTGGAGATGGCAAAACCCGGGAAAGACGGTATGGAAAAAACTCTAGAAGAATGTATGGAGACATTTACCATGGTACTTAAAAATAAAGATATCACCAAAAACACTGTCCTGCGAAATGCTGGGTTTTTGCAGTCCAAGTCCAAGTACAAGTCCAAGTCTTTCTCTGCACAAGTTCTGGAGGAACAACTCCAAATAGAACGAGGTGCAGCAGATGTGTTAAGAAACCAAGTTGACTTGTTGAGATCGAGATCAGAAGCATGTGATGCCCTACTGCAGGAAGCCAATCAAGTTCGTTATAATCTCTCAAAGACTAATAAAATTCCATAGATAATTGGAGATGAACACGGACATTGACATGTGAGTACCTTGGTATTGTGAAATTTTTCCTGAGACTGAGGCACTGTTCCTATTTTTTTGGTGGATGCATTTATCTGCGGTTGGGATCAACTTGGTAGTTGTTCTTGTGGATGTTTTATAAATTGGTTGCCTAGCCTTTTCAATCAGTTCGAAATTAAATGGTATTAGAGCCAAGGTCTAGAGTTTGAATTGTTGGTGCCCCATTGGCCCTTGTAAAGCTTCATGTGCCTACCTCCGAATCCAGTGTTGAATTTCTCTTGTCACACACGAGGATGGCTGTTAATGTGTGTAAAAGTGGGTTGCATAGCCCCTTTTATATAAGGTTGCAAGTTTCCGTATTGTGTTGTGCCTTTGGGACTCAACCTGCACTTCTGACTTTTGGTTGCGTTGGCTACTACATAAGTTTAATATAGTTCCATGTGGTTTTTGTTGAGATCTATAAGTGGATTGCCTAGCCCTTTCCATCATTTTGGACATGTGGTGTGCTATTCTGTTTTCCACGTGTTAGACCTCCTCTTCTTAACAAGACTCCATGAGTAGGAGGCACTATGATTTTATTTTTTTGCGCATGAAATTACTCAATTAGATAGTAGCTTAATCCCATTTGTTGACTCTCTATTGACCAGGGTAAAACTGAGTATATTGCACTAGCCAGTATTAGTACTCGAGTGGAAAACTGAGTACAGATATTTTTCCAGTGTAAGGCTCGACGGTAGAACTGAGTACACGTAACAGTGCAGACGTGCAGTACCACGGACGCGTGTGGCGGTGCTGTAACGGCCCGGAACCGGTACCATGAGGTTTCCAGCGATCCCGCCGAAATCCGCATGATATCGATCCAGAGACGCCCTTCGACACGACGTGCGCGACGAATCACACACGTGATGCCAGAGGAATTAACACGAGCAGTAACATTACAACAGGTTTACAATAGAGCCCACAAGAAACATATATTACAACAATGACTCCAACGAGTCAAGATACAAATGTACAATACAAAGATCCAAATCATACAGAAGATCGAATACGTCCGAGTACGGACAAGATACAAATTGGACTAAGAGTCCTGAAGATAAACGATGGCGTCCATAACCCTGCCCAGACCAAGCCGGAAGGGTAACCTTGCTAACGTCGTCATCTCGTACCTATCGAAGTCGGGCCATCGGTTGCCAACAAGAGGAGGGAACAAAAGAGAAAAGAGAAAAAGAGAGGGTAAGTACCAAGGAACGAACTCCGGCACGTACTTAGCGAGACTAGAAATGGCTATGCTCGCCGGGCAAATATATATATCGCCTGGGGCTATATGGTTGGTTTAGCGGCAGCAAAACTATAACCAATAGAGACACGCTACAACATCCATCTACTCAGAGAAGATAAGAGAGCGCACAAGGTAACAGATAAAAACTACACAAACATAACCTAGCCGATTACACATATCCCCTTCAACAAAGCGAAGAGTCAATGTAAGAGGCACTCAACGGTGGACAAGTTTTATTAGGTATCGGTTGTAGTAATGCTATATCAAGTTATTAGCAAATTATTATCAACAACATAAACGTGTAAGTTGTTCTATGATCGAGCTATAAAATTCCAAGTCGTCCATAACCGCGGACACGGCTTAACGATAAGATGTACACCCTGCAGGGGTTGCCCAAATGTAACCATACACATGCTCGAACCCACTTACTACAGGTGGAGTCTCACATCAAGACCGTTCCCAATGCAAGAGAAAGTTTAAGGGGAGCCACCCCACTAAGCTACCCGTGACGAAGTTCGGCCGTACTCCGATACGGACCCAGAGGTTTGTGCCAACGGCTAAGCTAAGTGTGAACAACCTGCTATCGCTAATCATTCCACGAGATGAGTACAGTACATAATATAAACACCCGAAGGCAACAGGAAGTAAATCGTGCATCGTGGATATGAGCAAATAAAACCAAGGTTGTGGCTCCCAATAAACAGACTCGAGGAAAGGTAGTGGGTGATGGGGGTCCCACTCCCCCACGTACGAGTAGAGCGCTCAATCTCGGAACAGATAACAAGAACTCGGGTCCTAGGGGACATTAGCAACTCAAAGTTCCGATGCTTTCGCAAAGGGGCTCACAGATGCCTCTGCTTACAATTTTAGTTGTTAACAATAAAGTAAAGCATGAGTATCTCCAACAATTAATATAGCATGTGATAACCTCCCAACAACCCAACATATCCCGATAACAGATCGAGATAAACAACAGAGCCTAAACACGCCTACGACTCGCAAGGCTCAAACATCAAGCAATGGCTATGGGTAGGGAATGATACATATAGGATTATTATGGTAAACAAGTGGAATAGGACACGTGACTCGATAAAGAATCGCAACATAAGGATAGCAGTGAGAGGGAGAGCAAAATATAAAATAGGTGAAGAGTGAGGGCTCGCCTGTGAAAAGCTGCAGAAGCACTTGTCGGAGAACTCATCGTATCTCACAACACCACTTCGCGATCCTTTCCGGGAAGAAGCAAATGCTGGAACACACAACGTGTGCAAGTCTTACTACTACGCATAAAGAAGATCCAGCATGATCAAGATGATATGCATGACATGGCAATGATGGTGCAATGCAACTTATCCATATTAAGCGGAGTCGGAACCCTGGGCAAACAATTAAGGTTGGAGTTGCATTTTCTACCGACAAAGTTAAGTGTTGATTAGCATAGCATATCATGGCAGGGGTGCGCTACTTCAAAGTTAAATGGAGCAAGGAAAACCTAGGCGGTGTTCCGAAATACTCCACATATATGTTAGGTGAATATGCTTAACTATCATCGTGCGACATGATGCGGGATGCAAACAGATGAATAGATGGCATATTCATGTTCAGCACATTTTTCTGATCAATTTTCATATACAATACATTTTGTTCCGAGTTATAGATTTAAAGAAGCATTTTCTGGATTTTGTTAGATAAAAGAGAAAAGGTTTGGGCTTTTCTCACCAAAGGGAGAACCAGCCCAGGTCACTGACCACTGGGTCCGGAAGGTGACTAGGCGCTGACGAAGCACCAGGATGCAGAGGTGGCGCATGCAGAGGTTGACGAGCAGGGCCGAGCTGTCAGAAGCAAACAATTATAATAAGCAAAAAGGGGTTGCTTTATTCAGATCCAGCATGACATGGCAATGATGGTGCAATGCAACTTATCCATATTAAGCGGAGTCGGAACCCTGGGCAAACAATTAAGGTTGGAGTTGCATTTTCTACCGACAAAGTTAAGTGTTGATTAGCATAGCATATCATGGTAGGGGTGCGCTACTTCAAAGTTAAACGAAGCGAGGAAAACCTAGGCGGTGTTCCGAAATACTCCACATATATGTTAGGTGAATATGCTTAACTATCATCGTGCGACATGATGCGGGATGCAAACAGATGAATAGATGGCATATTCATGTTCAGCACATTTTTCTGATCAATTTTCATATACAATACTTTTTGTTCCGAGTTATAGATTTAAAGAAGCATTTTCTGGATTTTGTTAGATAAAACAGAAAAGGTTTGGGCTTTTCTCACCAAAGGGAGAACCAGCCCAGGTCACTGACCACTGGATCCGGAAGGTGACTAGGCACTGACGAAGCACCAGGATGCAGGGGTGGCGCAGGCAGAGGTTGACGAGCGGGGCCGAGCTGTCAGAAGCAAAGAATTATAATAAGCAAAAAGGGGTTGCTTTATTCAGATCCAGCATGACATGGCAATGATGGTGCAGTGCAACTTATCCATATTAAGCGGAGTCGGAACCCTGGGCAAACAATTAAGGTTGGAGTTGCATTTTCTGCCGACAAAGTTAAGTGTTGATTAGCATAGCATATCATGGCAGGGGTGCGCTACTTCAAAGTTAAACAGAGCGAGGAAAACCTAGGCGGTGTTCCGAAATAATCCACATATATGTTAGGTGAATATGCTTAACTATCATCGTGCGACATGATGCGGGATGCAAACAGGTGAATAGATGGCATATTCATGTTCAGCACATTTTTCTGATCAATTTTCATATACAATACTTTTTGTTCCGAGTTATAGATTTAAAGAAGCATTTTCTGGATTTTGTTAGATAAAACAGAAAAGGTTTGGGCTTTTCTCACCAAAGGAAGAACCAGCCCAGGTCACTGACCACTGGATCCGGAAGGTGACTAGGCGCTGACGAAGCACCAGGATGCGAGAGGTGGCGCGAGCGAGAGGTTGACGAGCGGGGCCGAGCTATCGAAGCAAAGAATTATAATAAGCAAAAAGGGGTTGCTTTATTCAGATCCAGGCATGACATGGCAACGATGGTGCAATGCAACTTATCCATATTAAGCGGAGTCGGAACCCTGGGCAAACAATTAAGGTTGGAGTTGCATTTTCTACCGACAAAGTTAAGTGTTGATTAGCATGGCATATCATGGCAGTGGTGCGCTACTTCAAAGTTAAACGGAGCGAGGAAAACCTAGGCGGTGTTCCGAAATACTCCACATATATGTTAGGTGAATATGCTTAACTATCATCGTGCGACATGATGCGGGATGCAAACAGATGAATAGATGGCATATTCATGTTCAGCACATTTTTCTGATCAATTTTCATATACAATACTTTTTGTTCCGAGTTATAGATTTAAAGAAGCATTTTCTGGATTTTGTTAGATAAAACAGAAAAGGTTTGGGCTTTTCTCACCAAAGGAAGAACCAGCCCAGGTCACTGACCACTGGATCCGGAAGGTGACTAGGCGCTGACGAAGCACCAGGATGCAGAGGTGGCGCAGGCAGAGGTTGACGAGCGGGGCCGAGCTATCAGAAGCAAAGAATTATAATAAGCAAAAAGGGGTTGCTTTATTCAGATCCAGCATGACATGGCAACGATGGTGCAATGCAACTTATCCATATTAAGCGGAGTCGGAACCCTGGGCAAACAATTAAGGTTGGAGTTGCATTTTCTACCGACAAAGTTAAGTGTTGATTAGCATGGCATATCATGGCAGGGGTGCGCTACTTCAAAGTTAAACAGAGCGAGGAAAACCTAGGCGGTGTTCCGAAATACTCCACATATATGTTAGGTGAATATGCTTAACTATCATCGTGCGACATGATGCGGGATGCAAACAGATGAATAGATGGCATATTCATGTTCAACACATTTTTCTGATCAATTTTCATATACAATACTTTTTGTTCCGAGTTATAGATTTAAAGAAGCATTTTCTGGATTTTGTTAGATAAAACAGAAAAGGTTTGGGATTTTCTCACCAAAGGGAGAACCATCCCAGGTCACTGACCACTGGGTCCGGAAGGTGACTAGGCGCTGACGACGCAGCAGGATGCAGAGGTCGCGCAGGCAGAGGTTGACGAGCGGGGCCGAGCTGTCAGAAGCAAAGAATTATAATAAGCTAAAAGGGAAGCATTTTTTGGATTTTGTTAGATAAAACTGAAAAGTTTTGGCCTTTTCTCACCAAAGGGAGAACCAGCCCAGGTCACTGACCACTGGGTCCGGAAGGTAACTAGGCGCTGACGAAGCAGCAGGATGCAGAGGTGGCGCAGGCAGAGGTTGACGAGCGGGGCCGAGCTATCAGAAGCAAAGAATTATAATAAGCTAAAAGGGGTTGCTTTATTCTGCCTGGAGAGGATTAGAACTCACGATCTGATGGAAGCAGAACACATCAAAGAACCACTGGGCTATGCTGCAGTTCTTGTCAAGGGTGTGGTACACGCCAAGAAGAATAGACAGTAGGCGAGGACGAGCTTGAGCATCTGCAACCATGGCGGACGATCTGGTCAACAAGGGATTCATCGAGGGAGGAGGAACCGGGACGAGCGCGAGAGCGTCGGTGGTGCGCCTCGCCATGTTGAACCAGAAGGTGGTGGAACCAAAGCAAGGGGGTTACCGGAGGGTTGCCGGCGGCGAGGTCCTGCGGGAAAAACGACGGTCACCACCGGGTGAACAAACGAGAGGCGGAGGGAGAAGGAGAAGAGGTCCATGAGAAGAGCATCGTTACCAGGAACGTGTAGATGACTTCGAAATGGCAGGGGTGAGTCTAGGGCCGCCGGATTTTTCGCCGGAAGGTGATGGCCGGAGTGCAGAATCGGCGAGTTTGTGCTTGATTCCGGACGTCTTGGGACGATTCCTTGCACGTAGATGACGAGGACGACAAGGCGCATCCGCCGGTTGTCTTGGCTCGGTGAGGGAGCGTCCGTGTCGACGGCACCATGGTGGTGCTGTCCCTTCGTTTGCTCTCAGAGAAAAGGAAAACGTGGGGAGAAAAGGAGGAAGAAGAAACGGAGGGGAGGGAGAAGAGAGTGGCGGCGCGAGGGAGGGAGAAGGGCTAGGGTTTGGTGGGGATCTGGAGAGGGATTAACAGGGAGGAGGGAGCAGGTGTGGTGCGGTGGTGGGGAGGACCACAGTACCTCGTCACGCCATGTGCGTGCTCGTGCCGTGCGAGAAGATGTCAAAGACGAAAAGAGGACAGGATGTACCCTTTCGATGTGTGGAGGTGGGCCGGATGGAAGAGAAAGAAGTGGCCTCGGGCCAGAAGAGAGGAGGGGAAGGTTTTATTGAAAATAAAAGACAAGGGATGTTTGTAAAATAATAATTTTATTTTTATTTGGTTGGAAACATGGATGATATGGTGCATGATGCATGATGATGCACCAAAGAAAAAAAAAGCACAAGCAAATCTAGTAGGGGTTCTACCCGGGGCCGTTATAGGTGCGTAGCGGTTAGGCGGTGCGCGTGTTGAGACCAAACGTCTAGCTTTTTTGAGAAACTGCTGAGACCAATCGTCACGTTGCCTGTACAGAGCCCCTCTGTCCCTCCCTCTGCACACAGTCTCATTCTCACTCACGCACGCAACCACGCCTCTCACGTTCCATCAACTTCTCTAAGTCGAAGGAAAAAACACCAACCGCCCTACGCACGTTCCCTGCCGGCGATGGACAAGAAGAATGCGCCGGCGGCCGTCGCCTCCGAGGGCGGCGCATCCAAACGCGGCGCCTCCGTGAACTGGGCCTCTCTCAGGGCTGACGGACCACTTCACAAGATCGGAGACTGCTTACTGGCGAACGAGAGTACATGGACACCTACTCTGCTTTGAGGCAAGTTTGTAGAAATTGGCGCTCAGGTTTACCTGAGCCCGACGTGCACCTGCACGAATGGATCATGGTAGAACACGCCCTTCCACGCGCTGCTGATTTCACCTTCCTCCACCTTCGCACATCCCGCTACGTCACCATCGATCTAACGGAAGTTCATGCAAGGTTCAAATTCCTCCATATCTATAGAGTTAATCTATTTTTATTTTCAATCGTAAACATCTTAGTGCTGAATGTTATCTTCATCAATATATTTTAGATACTACTTCGACGGCTTTTGTCGTGGCGTCATCATGCTTGCCCAGAAGAACCAGCCGCACTACGGCTTCTGAACCCACTCACAAAGACATTAAATACTATGTTTGAGGCGCATATGCCATATGTTATTCTGAATTCAGTCGCTGTAATGAAGTCCCCGACTATGGTCTTCGTTTCCAAAGATTACCCGGCGGAAATTGCTTGGGTCGATGAGAGCACTCCAACTAAGGGTATAGATGAAGATTGGGGAGAAGGAAGATTTTCTATCGAGCACCATTCTCTGCGTTGCATTACCCCGTTCAATGGTGAATTGTATGCAATATCATTGAACAATTTTGAGTTCGGAAAATTAGTGTGCACCAACAATGTCCAGTTGGAGCAGCGCGCGAGCACTGTCAACATGGATACACTATTTTCATTTCCAGAACTTGGAACCTTGTGAAGTCGGATGGTGCTCAGCTGCTTGTGTTGTTGGACAACAAGCATTTGGAGGAAGGTCAACAATTGGTGTACCGTGTGGACACTAAGAGCCGCTCTCTCCATGCTGTCAATAACATTGGTAGTCGTGCCTTCTTCGTCCATTATATCCGGTGTATCTCCGTCGACACCAGAGTGCACCCCACACTTCGACCTGGCTGCATCTACTATGCAGATTTGGGTTATATCAGAGAGTACTTTGATGATATAAAGGCCTGGGATGAGTGGCCAATACATGTGGATAGATTAGGAAACTACGGTATGAGAAATGAACAAAGGCCATACCGTTTGGAGGATGTATTGGCTGCACACTGCGGACGGAAGGAGTTCAATGAATATTTCCTTCAGATCAGAGAATGGAGTGACGAAGAAATATATGCTGAATGAAGAACAAATTCATTCATCCTGGGGTATCCTAATCTTCATGTTGGCCATACATTGCGTCTTGTATTATTTTCAGATTAGTTTGTCGTGAACATTAACATTGTTATTGGCTGCTTTTGGCTGTTGTATGCAGTTTATGTATTATACTTAGTTTTCTGGATTTATTATGCTTTGCTTGTGAATTTATCCTATACTAGCTTCTAGATTTGACTCGATTTTGTTTGTAATGATGATGGTTTGATGTGGTCTGTTGGCCTTGATCTTAGCGGAGCAGAGCAATTAGTACTTAACCAGGTGTACCGTCTTTATTTTAGTATTATATTATATTACTTGACCATAGCCATATTCAAAATCAAATCTCAGTCGGGCGGCAAAATCTCCAGCCAATCCTGAAAATATTTCAGACGTGTTTTTGAATGGGATAAGAAGAAAGATCACGATGATAGTAACCTGTATTTAATGTGATGATGATTTGATTTTGCACTCGGCCTTGAACAGAGGTACTAGTACGGTCTCACAATTTTTTATCATTATACTTGGACCTTAGTCAAATTCAAAATCTCATAGCGGCAAAACTTCCCGCCCATAAAATACAAAAATTTCACACGCTTCCAAATTCCCATTCTACCCCTGTGGAGATGACAGCAAAGTCGGTTAGTGGGGGGGTCTGCCCGTCATTTTTTGGATCACCACCTCCCTAGCCCAGAAACCGTCCCAAAAAAAAATCATTTCCCTCAGACCACCCACCGGAACTTCCCAATTCCCTCTCTCTCGCACCTCCACGACCACCGCACCGGAACATCCTGTAGGGATACGTTGCATAGAAAACAAAAAAATTCCTACCGCGAGAACGCAAACCAAGCCAAGATGCAATCTAGAAGATGGGAGCAACGAGGGGATGAACGAGACTCACCCTTGAAGATTTCCAAAGCCTACAAGATGAGGCTCTTGTTGCTGCGGTAGATGATCACTTGCCGCTTTTAAAAGCGCGTAGAAGATCTTGACGGTGCCACAAACTGGCAGCACCTCCGTACTCGGTCACACGTTCGGTGTTGATGAAGACGTCGTCCTTCTCCCCGTTCCAGCGGGCAGCGGAAGTAGTAGCTCCTCCTTGAATCCGGCAGCACGACGGCGTGGTGGCGGTGGCGATGGAGATCTTCGGCGGAGCTTCGCTAAGAGTTGCGGGAGAGGTGGAGGAGGTGGGGCGGCTAGGGTTTGGGAGAGGGGGTGGCCGGCCACTACGGGGTGCGGCCAAGCTATGGCTTTGTGGTGGCCGGCCCCCTCCCCTTGTCCCTCATTGTATAGGTGGAACACCCAAGAGTTGGTCTACAAGTCTTCGAATAAGACCCCAAACCAAAACCTTCCATATGACATGAAACCTACCCAAGGTGGGATTCCCACCTTTCCTTGGGAGGGGGTGGCCGGCCACCTTGGTGGAGTCCACCTGGGACTCCACCCCTATAGGGTTGGCCGGCCATGGGTGGTGGAGTCCCTTCGGGACTCCGCCTTCCAAAGTGATTTCTTCCGGACTTTTCTAGAACCTTCTAGAACCTTCCATAAATGCACCGGATCATTTTCAAACTTATAAAATGACTTCCTATATATGAATCTTATTCTCCGGACCATTCCGGAACTCCTTGTGATGTCCAGGATCCCATCCGAGACTTCGAACAATACTTCGAACTCCATTCCATATGCAAGTTCTACTAATACGACATCAAACCTTAAGTGTGTCACCCTACGGTTCGCAAACTATGTAGACATGGTTGAGAACTCTCTCCGACCAATAACCAATAGCGGGATCTGGAGATCCATAATGGCTCCCACATATTCAACGATGACTTAGTGATCGAATGAACCATTCACATACGATACCAATTCCCTTTGTCACGCGATATTTTACTTGTCCGAGGTTTGATCATCGGTATCTCTCTATACCTTGTTCAACCTCGTCTCCTGACAAGTACTCTTTACTCGTACCGTGGTATGTGGTCTCTTATGAACTTATTCATATGCTTGCAAGCTAATTAGACGACATTCCACCAAGAGGGCCCAGAGTATATCTATCCGTCATCGGGATGGACAAATCCCACTGTTGATCCATATGCCTCAACTCATACTTTCCGGATACTTAATCCCACCTTTATAACCACCCATTTACGCAGTGGCGTTTGATGTAATCAAAGTACCTTTCCGGTATAAGTGATTTACATGATCTCATGGTAGAAAGGACTAGGTAACTATGTATCGAAAGCTTATAGCAAATAACTTAATGACGTGATCTTTATGCTACGCTTAATTGGGTGTGTCCATTACATCATTCATATAATGATATAACCTTGTTATTAATAACATCCAATGTTCATGATTATGAAACTAATCATCTATTAATCAACAAGCTAGTTAAGAGGCTTACTAGGGACTCATAGTGGTTTACATAACACACATGTATCAATGTTTCGGTTAATACAATTATAGCATGGTATATAAATATTTATCATAAACACAAAGATATATAATAACCACTTTTATTATTGCCTCTTGGGCATATCTCCAACAGTCTCCCACTTGCACTAGAGTCAATAATCTAGATTACATTGTAAGGTACTTAACACCCATGGCTTTCCAGTGTTGGTCATGCTTTTCCCTAGGGAGAGCTTTAGTCAACGGATATGCTACATTCAGATCAGTGTGTACTTTGCAAATCTTTACTTCTCCATCTTCGATGTACTCGCGAATCGAATGATAACGCAGCTTGATATGCTTCAGCCTCTTGTGTGACCTTGGTTCTTGTGCATTGGCGATGGCACCCATGTTATCACAAGAGATGACAAGTGGGTCCAATGCACTAGGAACCACACCGAGCTCTACAATGAACCTCTTCATCCATACCGCTTCGATGAAGCCTCTGAAGCCGCTATGTACTCCGATTCCGTTGAAGACTTCGCCACCGTGCACCGCTTCGAGCTTGCCCAGCCTTACTGCAGCACCATTCAATATGAACACGTACCCGGACCGTGACTTAGAGTTATCAGGATCGTTGTTCCAACTTGCATCGGTGTAACTTGTTACAACGAGCTCTTGGTCACCTCCATAACAAAGAAACATATCCTTAGTTCTTTTTAAGTACTTCAGGATATTCTTGACCGCTGTCCAGTGTTCCATTCCTGGATCACTTTGATATCTGCTAGTCAAACTAACAGCATGTGCTATATCCGGTCTAGTACATAGCATGGCATACATGATAGAGCCTACTGCCGAGGCATAGGGGATCCGACTCATCCTTTCTCTTTCTTCCGCCGTAGCCGGACCTTGAGTCTTACTCAAGACCTTGCCTCGGTAACATAGGTAAGAATCCTTTCTTACTTTCGTCCATTCTAAATTTCTTTAGAATCTTGTCCAGGTATGTACTTTGTGATAGCCCTATTAGACGTCTTGATCTATCTCTATAAATCTTGATGCCTAATATATACGATGCTTCACCAAGGTCTTTCATTGAAAAACTAGTATTCAAATAACCTTTTACACTACTTAATAGTTCTATATCATTTCCAATCAATAATATGTCATCTACATATAATATCAGGAACGCTACAGAGCTCCCACTCACTTTCTTGTAAATACAGGCCTCTCCATGACACTGTATAAACCCGAAGTCTTTGATCACTTTATCAAAGCGTCGGTTCCAACTTCTCGATGCTTGCTTCGATCCATAAATTGAACGCTGAAGTTTGCATACTTTGTCAGCATTTTTAGGATCGACAAAACCTTTGGGTTGTACCATATACAACTCTTCCTCAATGTCTCCATTAAGGAACGCTGTTTTGACATCCATCTCGCCAAATCTCATAATCAAAAAATGCAGCTATTGCTAACAAAATCCACACGATTTTAGCTTCGCTACAGGTGAGAAAGTCTCATCGTAGTCAACTCCTTGAATTTGTCTGAAACCCTTTGCGACAAGTCGAGCTTTATAGATAGTAATATTACCATCGGCATCCTGTTTTTCTTTTGAAGATCCATTTATTCTCGACAGCCTTGCGGCTATCGTGTAAGTCTACCAACGTCCACACTTTGTTATCATACATGGATCCCATTTCGGATTTCATGGCTTCTTGCCATTTGTTGGAATCTCGGGCTCATCATCGCTTCTTCATATGTCGCAGGGTCTTCATCATTGTTGTCCACAATCATGACATTTAGACAAGGATCATACCAATCAGGAGTGGCACGTTCCCTTGTCGATCCGCGAGGTTCGGTAGCTATCTCGTTTGAAGTTTCATGATCATTATCATTAGCTTCCTCTCGTTGCTGGTGTAGGCGGCACGAGAACATCTTCCGATACTGCGCTACTCTGATCAACGAGTAAAGATTCATCAATCTCATCGAGTTCTACTTTTCTTCCAGTCACTTCTTTAGTGAGAAATTCTTTCTGAAGAAAGGTTCCGTTCTTAGCAACAAAAATCTTGCCTTTGGATCTGTGATAGAAAGTGTAACCTATAGTTTCCTTAGGGTATCCTATGAAGACGCATTTTTCCGCTTTGGGTTCTAGCTTGTCCGGTTGTAACTTTTTTACATAGGCTTCGCAACCCCAAACTTTAAGGAACGACAACTTAGGTTTCTTATTAAACCACAATTCGTACGGTGTCGTTTCAACGGACTTTGATGGTGCTCTATTTAAAGTGAATGCGGCTGTCTCTAATGCATAACTCCAAAATGATAACGACAAATCAGTAAGAGACATCATAGAACGAACCATATCTAAGAGAGTTCGATTACGACGTTCGACACACCGTTTCGTTGTGGTGTTCCCGGCGGTGTCAATTGTGAAAGTATTCCGCATTTCTGTAAATGCATGCCAAACTTATAACTCAGATATTCACCTCCGCGATCAGATCGTAGAAATTTAATCTTCTTGTTACGTTGATTTTCTACTTCACTTTGGAATTCCTTAAACTTCTCGAAAGTTTCGGATTTATGTTTCATGAAATAGATATACCCATATCTACTCAAATCATCTGTGAAGGTTAGAACATAACGATAACCACCTCGCGAGGCTACACTCATTGGTCCGCACACATCGGTATGTATGATTTCCAATAAGTCTGTAGCTCGCTCCATAATACCAGAGAATGGAGTCTTAGTCATTTTTACCATTAGACATGCTTCGCATCAATCAAGTGACTCAAAGTCAAGTGATTCAAGTAATCCATCGGTATGGAGTTTCTTCATGCGTTTCACTCCAATGTGACCAAGACGACAGTGCCACATATAAGTAGAATTATCATTCAATTTAATTCGCTTAGCATCAATGTTATGAATATGTGTATCACTACTATCGAGATCTAACAGAAATAAACCATTCTTTTCAGGTGCTCGACCATAAAAGATATTATTCATAAAAATAGAACCACTATTATTCTCAGACTTGAATGAATAACCGTCTTGCATTAAACAAGATCCAGATATAATGTTCATGCTCAACGTGGGTACAAAATAACAATTATTGAGGTTTAAAACTAATCCCGTAGGTAGATGTAGAGGAAGTGTGCCGACAGTGATCACATCGACTTTGGATCCATTTCCAAGGCGCATCGTCATTTCATCCTTCAATAGTCTTCGTTTATTCTTTAGTTCCTGTTTCGAGTTACAAATATGAGCAACCGAACCAGTATCAAATACCCAGGTACTAGTACGAGAACCAGTAAGATAAACATCTATAACATGTATATCAGATATACCTTCTTTCTTCTTCTTGACAAGGCCGCTCTTCAGATCCGCCAAATACTTGGAGCAATTACGCTTCCAGTGTCCCTTCTCCTTGTAGTAATAGCACTCAGCATCCGGCTTAGGGCCAGTCTTAGGTTTCACAGGAGGCGTGGCAGCGTTCTTGCCACCCTTCTTGTTTTTGCCTTTAGACTTGCCCTGTTTCTTGAAACTGGTGGTCTTGTTGACCATCAACACTTGGTGCTCTTTCTTAATCTCAATCTCAGCAGATTTTAGCATGGCGAAGAGTTCAGGTAACTCTTTGTTCATGTTCTGCATATTGTAGTTCATCACAAAGTTCTTGTAACTAGGTGGCAGTGATTGAAGGACACGATTAATCCCCAGCCTGTTAGGAATCACTATTCCCAAGTCACTGAGTTTCTTCGCATGCCCGGTCATGGCGAGCATGTGCTCACTAACGGAGCTGCCTTCTTCCATCATGCAACTGAAGAAGTGTTTCGATGCTTCATAGCATTCCACGGCCACATGAGTTTCAAAGATAGTTTTCAACTCATTGACCAACTCATGAGGATCGTGGTGCTCAAAACGTTTTTGAAGATCGGCTTCCAGACAGCATAGGATGGCACACTGAACTTGAGAGTACCGAGTTTTCCGAGTCGCGTAAACATTCTTTACTTCATCGGTTTCAGTTTCGCAGGAGGGTCACCTAGCGGTGCATCAAGGACATATTGCGGATTTCCGCCGCCGAGGAAAATCCTCACATGACGGAACCAGTCGGTGAAGTTGCTACCGTTGCTCTTAAGCTTTTCTTTCTCTAGGAACTGGTTAAAATTGATTGGGGACGCCATATCTACAACATATATTTGCAATAGTTTAGACTAAGTTTATGACAAATTGAGTTCAAATTTTAATTCAAAAAAATTAAAAACTAGGTGAACTTCCACTCAAAACAATATCCCTCGAATTGTCTTAGTGATCACATGAACCAAATCCACCGCACCAAGTCCGATCATCACGAGACAAGATGTAACTTTAATGGCGAACACTCAAAGTGTTCATCATATCAATCATATGATTCATGCTCTACCTTTCGGTATCACGTGTTCCGAGTCCATGTCTGTACATGCTAGGCTCGTCAAGGCCACCTTAGTATCCGCATGTGCAAAACTGGCTTGCACCCGTTGTATGCACTTGTTGAGTCTATCACACCCGATCATCACGAGATGCTTCGAAACGACAAGTCTTGGAAACAGTGCTACTAAGGATGAACACTTTATTATCTTGATATTTTAGTGAGAGGGATCATCTTATAATGCTACCGTCGCGATCTAAGCAAAATAAGATGCATAAAAGGATTAACATCACATGCAGTTCATATGTGATATGATATGGCCCTTTTGTCTTTGCGCCTTTGATCTTCATCTCCAAAGCACGGACATGATATCCATCATCAACAGGCATGATCTCCATCATCGTCGGCGTAGCGTCAAGGTCAATGGCGCCGTCTTCATGATTGTTCTCCCATGTAGCAACTATTACAACTTCTTTGAAATACTACTCAACATGAAATTTAAAGACAACCATAAGGCTCCTGCCGGTTGCGACAATACAATAATGATCATCTCATACATATTCATCATCACATTATGGCCATATCACATCACCAAACCCTGCAAAAACAAGTTAGACGTTCTCTAGTTTGGTTTGCATATTTTACGTGGTTTAGGGTTTTCGAGTAAGATCTAATCTACCTACGAACATGAACCACAATGGTGATACTAGTGTTGTCAATAGAAGAGTAAATTGAATCTTCACTATAGTAGGAGAGACAGACACCCGCAAAGCCACTTATGCAATACAAGTTGCATGTCGAGCGTGGAGCAAATCTCATGAACGCGGTCATGTAAAGTTAGCCCGAGCCGCTTCATCCCACTATGCCACAAAGATGCAAAGTACTCAAACTAAATACAACATAAGCATCAACGCCCACAAAACCATTGTGTTCTACTCGTGCAACCATCTATGCATAGACACGGCTCTGATACCACTGTAGTGATACGTTGCATAGAAAACAAAAAATTTCCTACCGCGAGAACGCAAACCAAGCCAAGATGCAATCTAGAAGATGGGAGCAACGAGGGGATGAACGAGACTCACCCTTGAAGATTTCCAAAGCCTACAAGATGAGGCTCTTGTTGTTGCGGTAGACGATCACTTGCCGCTTTCAAAAGCGCGTAGAAGATCTTGACGGTGCACAAACGGGCAGCACCTCCGTACTCGGTCACACGTTCGGTGTTGATGAAGACGACGTCCTTCTCCCCGTTCCAGCGGGCAGCGGAAGTAGTAGCTCCTCCTTGAATCCGGCAGCACGACGGCGTGGTGGCGGTGGCGATGGAGATCTCCGGCGGAGCTTCGCTAAGCATTGCGGGAGAGGTGGAGGAGGTGGGGCGGCTAGGGTTTGGGAGAGGGGGTGGCCGGCCACTATGGGATGCGGCCAAGCTATGGCTTTGTGGTGGACGGCCCCCTCCCCTTGTCCCTCATTATATAGGTGGAACACCCAAGAGTTGGTCTACAAGTCTTCGAATAAGACCCCAAACCAAAACCTTCCATATGACATGAAACCTACCCAAGGTGGGATTCCCACTTGAGGTGGGATTCCCACCTTTCCTTGGGAGGGGGTGGCCGGCCACCTTGGTGGAGTCCACCTGGGACTCCACCCCTCTAGGGTTGGCCGGCCATGGGTGGTGGAGTCCCTTCGGGACTCCGCCTTCCAAAGTGATTTCTTCCGGACTTTTCTAGAACCTTCTAGAACCTTCCATAAATGCACCGGATCATTTTCAAACTTATAAAATGACTTCCTATATATGAATCTTATTCTCCGGACCATTTCGGAACTCCTCGTGATGTCCGGGATCCCATCCGAGACTTCGAACAATACTTCGAACTCTATTCCATATTCAAGTTCTACTAATACGACATCAAACCTTAAGTGTGTCACCCTACGGTTCGCGAACTATGTAGACATGGTTGAGAACTCTCTCCGACCAATAACCAATAGCGGGATCTGGAGATCCATAATGGCTCCCACATATTCAACAATGACTTAGTGATCGAATGAACCATTCACATACGATACCAATTCCCTTTGTCACGCGATATTTTACTTGTCCGAGGTTTGATCATCGGTATCTCTCTATACCTTGTTCAACCTCGTCTCCTGACAAGTACTCTTTACTCGTACCGTGGTATGTGGTCTCTTATGAACTTATTCATATGCTTGCAAGCTAATTAGACGACATTCCACCAAGAGGGCCCGGAGTATATCTATCCGTCATCGGGATGGACAAATCCCACTCGTTGATCCATATGCCTCAACTCATACTTTCCGGATACTTAATCCCACCTTTATAACCACCCATTTACGCAGTGGCGTTTGATGTAATCAAAGTACCTTTCCGGCATAAGTGATTTACATGATCTCATGGTAGAAAGGACTAGGTAACTATGTATCGAAAGCTTATAGCAAATAACTTAATGACGTGATCTTTATGCTACGCTTAATTGGGTGTGTCCATTACATCATTCATATAATGATATAACCTTGTTATTAATAACATCCAATGTTCATGATTATGAAACTAATCATCTATTAATCAACAAGCTAGTTAAGAGGCTTACTAGGGACTCATAGTTGTTTACATAACACACATGTATCAATGTTTCGGTTAATACAATTATAGCATGGTATATAAACATTTATCATAAACACAAAGATATATAATAACCACTTTTATTATTGCCTCTTGGGCATATCTCCAACACATCCCCGCCGGACTTCCCTGGCCTACCCGAGGCCTCGCGATCCTCGTCATCCGGCTGCCTGCAGGAGCCGCTTCATCGACGCCGTCATCAACCGGACCGGATCATCCCCGCCGAACCTCGAAACCATATACTCATCCAGCAGTCTACCGCAGTCGCTTCAGCTGCGGTATCGTCCACCCCACCGAAGCCGCTTCACCGGATCCGTCGTCCACCGCATCGGATCTTGCTCACCGACACCGCTGTGCATGAACCGGATCTGCTTCACAGGCGCCGTGCATGATCTAAACTCTTCTACTGTCGCTTTTCTATTGCTTGCCTGCAAGTTCTTGTTTAATCTTGGGGGAACCTGTTTGTGCTAACGACACGCCGTTATGTTTTTTCAGATGAGATGAGTAACCATGAAGTGTAATGGCCGTCTCTCCAACCCCAAGTAGCACATGTAGCGTACTCCAGGTGAACATGTTGGCTTGCATTCCCTGTACTACAGGTGATGCCATTGTTTTGTATCTAGTTCATTGTAAGCTAACAAAGTAAGGACTTAGTTTGGCATGTTATCACTCTGTTATCTAGCATGTAGTACAAATAAACTTGTCATACTACTAGATAATAATTTTGTGTGCCATCTTGTTCTTCAAAAGCTGCATTATTGACTTGTTTCTCTGACTTGGCATGACGCTCACATATGGAATGCAGAACATATTGGTTTGCATTCCCTCTTATACAAGTTCACAGGTGATCCCACTATATTATGTATCTGGTCCATCCTAATCTCTAGCATTAACTATCCTCTATGTGTTGCTCATTACAAGTTTATATCCCGAAACATCTTGATTTACATCCCCTTCACTATAAGTTCAGGAGTATTCTTTAGTTCACGGCCAATTTGAAGTAATTGCACTTGGCACATGTTGGTTCACATTCCCTCCTCTTTAGCTTTTGCCATCGTAACTTCTATTTTTGGTTTACATTCCCCGCTCCGTAGATGTAGCCATCATAACTTCATCTTGCTCGACCGTTGTTATAAAATTTATAGCCTCGCTACTATTTTGTTCATGCCAATTTTGTAATCCCCGAACATGTTGGTTTGTATGGGACTCGACAAGTAGTAAGTCTCGTCGTTTCATTCTAACATGCACTGTTATATTGGCTGTTGGTATGCGGCATGCACTCTTTGTTTGCTTATTGTGCGCATTACAATGATCTTGTTACAACGACGAAATGATGAGTTCCAAATTCTTTGGCAAACAATATTGTAGTGTCTTTGCCTTTCCATTGTTGCTATCTTAACTTTTAATGTCTTTGTTTCAGATATAGGTGCTGCATGGACAACTTAAAAGATTGCTGAATCGCTTCATTGTATTTCTAGGTTTAATTACCATTCAATTTCTCTGGGTTCTGTAATATTTTTTCAAAGCCTTGCAGTCGATGTAATATTTAGTTAGTTTTTATAGTTCTTTCGCGCATTTTTTCTATGGTGCTTGTGGTAAGTGACGCTATCCGACAGAACTCATGTGCTGCGTAAATATTCTCAGTATCTAAATCACAAATTCCCATCCCTTAAACGGCCCAATTAAGCGAAATCACATATGTGCCGGCCGCAAAATCCTAAAGCGCCTATTATGCCGGCATATAAACAGCAACTAAATGAGCTGGCCCACTTGCATTAATGTGGACCCCACCCTCTAATTGGGCCGGCCCACTTGCTTTAAGGTGGACCCCACCCACTAACTGGGCCGGCCCTGTAACAGAAAAGTGGGCCCACGTGCTTATTGGGCCAGCCCATTTGGTAACTGGGCCGGCCCGTTAGCAGGAAACTGGGCCCCACAAGCTTATTGGGCCGGCCCGCTAACTGGTTGGGCCAGCCCACCTGATATACGGTGGACCCCACATACTAACTGGGCCGGCCCGTTAGCACAATAGTGGCCCCCACAAGCTTATTGGGCCGGCCCACTAACTTGTTGGGCCAACCCAATTGCTTTTGTGGTGGACCCCACTTACTAACTAGGCCGGCCCGTTAACATGATTGTGGGCCCCACTTTTATTATTGGGCCGGCCCGCCAACCTGTTGGGCCAGCCCACTTGCGTTATGGTAGACCCCACTTACTAACTGGGCCGGCATGTTTACATGAAAGTGGCCCCCACCTGCTTATTGGGCCGGTCCACTATCTTGTTGGGCCAGCCCACTTGCTATATGGTGGACCCCACATACTAAATGGGCTGGCCTTTTAACAAGAAAGTGGGACCCACGTGTGTTTTTGGGCTGGCCCACTAGCTTGTTGGGCCAACCCATTTGATCTATGGTGGACCCCGCTTACTAAATGGGCCGGCCCGATAGCAGGAAAGTGGGACCCACATGCTAATTGGGCTGGCCCAATAACTTCTTGGGCCGGCCCACTTAATTTATGGTGGACCCCACTTGTTAAATGGGCCGGCCCGGGAACAGGAAAGTGGGCCCCACATGTCTTGTGGGCCGGCTCTTTTGCCTGTTGACCGGTCAAACGAGTGCATTCGGCCCGGCCCACATGCTTAGTGGGCTGGCCCATTTAAATTTTGACCAGTCAACCTTAGAGGTTAGGCCCGGCCCACGTAACTAATGGACCAGCCCAGCTATATAGTTGACCGGTCAAACTAAGTCAGCTAGCCCGGCTCGCAACCTAAATGGGCTGGCCCACTTAAGGCGTGGCAGGCCTCGTGTGGGCCTACCATCTACCACGGGGTTTCAGCCGGTTAACGGCGTTAACTGCCAGTTAACGGCGTCTGCCACGTGTCAGTTTGCATGATGTCAGCAGTCAACGGGCTCCCGGAAACACTTCTGCAACGGTCCGATTTTCCGTGGCGGAAGGGCGTCCGAGCGTGACGGACCGAAAAAAACGTCGTAGGACTTTGCCTGACGCAGTTTCGACAACAGAACCCATATCGTCGGGTTAGGCCCATAGGCGACGAAAAATGGCCCTTAGTGGACAATTTTGGGACGTTGTCTATCAGAACTTTTCTTGTAGTGTGCTCCTATCCAACTAAACCATATTTATGAAATAATAAACCATCTAGTTTAGAAGCCATTAGTGATTACTTAGTGAAGCAAATGTGAAGCCATAGTAAACCCTAATAGCTAACTTATGGAACCACCTTGATAATCATCCTTTGTTAGGGTACTTATAATCAACCATAGTAATAAACCTACCAATACTTGCTACATATAGATCAATTCAACTTAAGAACCAACTAGTACCTCTTAGAAAACTAAATGAATCCAATAGTAAACCCTAAAAGCACTTAGCTCCTACTTGTAGTAATTCTTATTCTTTGTGAAACCTGTTCTTCAGTAGTTATTCTTTTGAAGTACAAATGTTAATCAACCCATAGAAGTCATAGTTCTTATTTGAAATGCTTATTATTTCTTAATGAACATGTTCTTCAAAAGTTATTCTTTTGAAGTATAATATAAGTAATCACCAACCATGTCTTGTAGAACTTAAAACTAACAACTATTCTTGACTTTTTATATAACCATCATTCTTTTGTGTGTATGATTGTTAGGATGCATTATATCATGTGTTTATGCTATTTATATCATCAACCCTAATAAGAACCTTGTTTGAGAACCATTCTAAAAGTGCAACAAACCCTAAAGAAATCTTTACAACTCATACATCCTAAATCATCGAGGATAGGTTACGCTCGGGACGATTGCATCTCATACTATGCATTATAGCATCTTTGCCAATTCTTTAAACATTGTCCTTACCGGATGATGATGGTATTTCAGCATTTGGAGTTCTCACGTATCGAAGCTTTTGCCTGCATCATTTTGCAGTCAAGAAAGGCAAGTTCATCGCTTGCTCATGTCATTTGATTATTTTTATCAAACTATATGCAAAGTACTATACTGATCACTCTTGCATTGAAAAGCAAAATATTATTTTACAATTATGAATATGACTATGTGGTGGGCAATGGAACCATTGTATGTGTTGATTGGTGGAGGTTCCATTGCAAGGGTACTACTCATCTAGGACTAAGTACCAATGCCGTCCAGTGATTCTAGCACCGTACATATCACGTTAACCATAAGATCTATAATGGCTCTGGGGAAGTCAGCTGTATCTTTTCCCTCTTGCATATCAACGGACTTGATAGAGCCTGGCTGGATGTTGGAGATAACATTGCAGTAGGTTGGGAAATCCTTTAAAATCCCCATCCGTGTGGATGAGAGGCTCTACCGTCTATGAGGGATTGTCCGTAGTACACCGGGGGTAAAGCCGTATGATCGGGAGATGTCTACCACGGGTGTACGGATGGACAAAAGAGTGGGTATGCAAGGTCACGGAGAAGGCAGTGATTGGCTTGGATCTTACACCTGGCCCCACACCAAGGAAGTGTGGACGGGAAAGTACACCCGGTTGGTATCAAGGATAAGTTCTCTTATGGGAAAAGTAACGCACCTCTACAGAGGGTATCGAATTGTGGCAGTCACTCCCTGTTCCGGGAAGGGAACTACGAACGTGGCAGGAAAGGAACTCCATGAAGATCTATTCAACCTGTGAAGACTGACGGGCATAGTTTTCAGAATAAAATAAACCTTTTGAAGAAATGTTTACGAAAACTTGCATTCGCCTACGACTTTCTGGTCTATGGCTGTAGCTAGTGCATGATACACCTACTTCCTAATATGAACTTGCTGAGTACGCTCGTGCTCATTCCCTCCCATTTGAACCCCCTTCTTAGATCAAGGCACCGAAGGAGAAACTACCATGGAACTCGAAGACAAAGGAGTCAACTGCAACAGGATGAAGAAACCAATCAAAGAAGTCAATGGAGTCCACTTCTGCATCAGATAGAGTGAAAACTTAGACTAGTAATAGAAGGGAACCTTTCCCTAATCCTAGCACCTAAGTAGCTAGAATTCTATAGCAAGCCAAGTAGCTCTTAAGCTTGAGTTAGCAATAAGTTAGACTACGAGTCGTTCTTCTGGAAGCATTATTTGAAGTTTTACCTCACTGTAAAGTAGGAGGCTGTGTTGATCTTCTGTAAACAGTTCATGTATCCTTCTATAGACATACCTTGGACTCGCATATGTTTCTATTGTACCACTCTGAGGGATGTAATATGAGTGGAACGGTGTTTCACTTGTGTTATGTCAGTGACTTGTGTACTACACCATGAAGTGGTATGCTGGGTCACCACACAAAACTAGCCCCGGTTAAGTATGGCCATTTCAACTCGTCCATGACCGCGGACGCGGCTATTCGAATAGATTTGACTCTGCAGAGTTTGCACACTTTCCCCACAAGATCCGCGAGTTCATGATGTGGGCTTCATCCCCGCATATCAACTATGCCATGACAAAAACTCGGACATAACCTTTCGCCTATTCGACTTAGCACGGGATCCTACCCTATGGAGTATGTACCTCCCCGGCACCGTGGCAGCTCACCTCACTTTGAGCGTGACTCCATCGCCACGTCAGGAGACCCATGGCATCACGACGTCGTCATCGAACGACGAGTTCCTCCACACCGACAACTTCTTCCCGGACCTTAGCGACTTCTTCGACAACCTCAACATGGGTGACAACGACGCTGCTGCGAAGTATGTGATCTTGTCGTTTCTCTCTCAGTTTCTGTTAGAGTTTCTTCTTCTAGTTTCTATGGTAGATGCGATCGGTTTGTCTTGTTTAGATGTGATCTGTTCATCTATCTTACTAGTCCGCACGATTAGTTTATTTGTTGTTTTCATAGTTATGATTTATCAATTACTTGTACGGATTATTTCATATGGATATTTTCTTATATATTCAACAGGTTCAACATTCACCTGCATCAAGATCCAATCTGATGAGAGGGTAAAAGAGAAAGAGAGATGGATTCATCTAGGGTTAGGGGAGAAGAAGGAGAGGGATGCTCTCATGGGAACCCGGGGGGAGGAGGAGCTTGAGGGAGGAGGAGAGCTGCAGCTTGGTGTGTTTTCCATGGCCATGGCCGGCCATGGAGCCTTGGGGGAGCAGCATTTCGTGGGTAGGGTGGAGGAGAAGGTTATGAGGGAGTAGATAATGTGGAGGAGTGAGTGGGAGTGAAAAATGAGAAGCAAAGGAGAGGAGGTGGCCGGCCAAGCCCTTTTTATAGAGGGATGGTGGGTTGGCTGCCTCCTCATTGATTGACTAAGGTGGGTGGCTGCCCATTTATTGATTGGTTTAGATGGGAGGCAATGCTTGTGGAAGAAGGAAGTGAAGAGGAATGATAGAGATGAAGAAATTCAGCTCATGCATGTCAAGAGCTAGGCATGGCCGGCTACTTCTTGACATTTACAAGTGGACAAGCAAAGTGCAAGTGCCACCTTATGCATGCCGACCAAGGTTGAGTGTTGGGAGGGTTAGCCAAAAGTGGCTTGATGATATCTTCAAATTAGGAAGAGAGATGATAATAAACATTGGTGCCAATGTTGAAGAATAAAGCAATTTGATCAAATTATCAATTTGGCCAAGAGATGATGGTGGTGATGGTGGTTTAGACAATGATAGAACAAGGCTAAGAGAGATGGTGAGTGAAGTAACCACATACTAACAAGGGTGAATATGGTGACATAAATCATCAATTCATGAGGTCAAGCTGATGATGGAAAGGAATGGAGGAGTGAGGTAGGTATGATGAAATATAAGTTGTTCTTCAAATAAGAGGTCAATTGGAAGTGGTTTCAATTACTCCTTAACTCCAGGGTTAGTTGAAGGGAGTCCATTTGAAAGTATCAAATGATCATCCATTTGATCAAGAATTGGAGGATGAGGATACAATGTGGTAGATCAGAGATGTACACAAGATGTGCAAGAGTGGCTATTTGAAAAGAATCCATTAGAAAGGTATTTGAAACACCTTAATTGTCTAGGGACAATGGGAAAGAATTTAATTGAAATGGACTTTGAAAAGGTGGAGAGAAGTTAGGTAGAACATAGGATTCAAAATGTTCTACCTACTTTATCCAGTAAGGTAGAGTTTTCTCAAATTTAAAATAAACAAGAAATGGTATATGTACCATAAACAAGCCTTTTGTTAAAAGGGGAGCAAAATAGGAAGTAATGTTTTAGAAATCAGTACTTGGTAGAAATGGGATGATAAACAAAACCCATTTCATTTCCTTGTTTTATTTGAAGAAACACTTTGAAAAGCTTTAATAAATCCAGAAACAGTTTTGGGGTTGAAACTAGTGAAGAAAAAGGAATAGGGTTTTGGAACAATTTACTAAAAGATGTAAGAATTTAATTTTGGAAAATATGATCTCAAGGGTATGTGTTACTACATTATGTAGCAATCATCCACACACCTGGTTTTTGTGGAGATTAAACTTGGATCAAAGGAAACCAAGAGGTAAAAGTGAAGGAAGTGATCTAGAGTTGAAACATTGGATAGGGTATAAGATCAAGTTGAATATATGTGTTGCAAGGACAGAATGAGACATGCAAGACGTGGGAGTCGTAGAGGGTGTTGCATAGATGAGATCCATGCATTGAGGTCACCAACAACAGTTGTGGGTGCTTAGATCTCAACTGCCAAAGTTGGAATCTTATAAGTCTGCCAAAACAGATTGTTGACTTGGCCTCAGAATCAACAAGGATAAGTGGGTAAAAGATAGATCTGGTTCAAGGCAAGGACATGCTTGGGAGGTTCTCATGATAAGGTAGGTCTAGGACCAGGTGCATTGCCTAAGATGGCAAGAGATGGCTTAATCCAGGGGCTCCAAAATGGAACCTGGAAATAGATTTAGGACTTAGTCAAAATTGTGGTTGAGGGTTTTTTACTAGGGTACAAGAGAATGATGTATTGAGGGGTAGATGATCCCAAGTTTTGAAACAAGGATGGGTTGAGCTAGATTATACCACAAAGAGGAATTTTTAAGTAGACACACTCATGTTGCCATGAGTAGAGAAGGTTTGATGTAGTAAAAAGGAAAACAATTTTCCCTAAGCCACACATGTGTTTTATTAGGTGAGTTGTTTGATTTACCACTAGAGGTGTTGTTTTTTTAGGTAGCTCAAGACAAAACTCAACCATCAAAGCAAGACAATACATCTACCAGCAGATCAAAGCAAGTTATTATAACAAATAGATCAAGGAAATTCATCTAATTAGTCTTTAGGAAAAGTTTTTGTTCCCCCTAATTTTTGCACTTAGGACAACTAAACAGGGTTGCGAAAGTTGGGGTGTGACAACCCCGGCATACCGGGGGAATTTCAAGAAATTGTTTTTGCATAAGGACAGGACCAAAGTTCACTGGTAGAGCGGAGATGAGCTCTCCGTGGCTTGTTCGGGGGCAACGGGCACTTCAGGGGCTTGCTCAGGGTTACCGGCAGCGTGTTCTTCAGGGGCTTCGATCTCAACTTCTTCCTCTTCTTCACCATCTCCGGCTTCTGACTCTTCCTCTTCATCATTAGTAAATTCTTCTTCGAAGTAGGCTGGAGGAGGAATGAAGGTGCTGGTAGAGGCGTAGCTAGCGATCCGGTAGGCACAGGCGTGGCACGTGACAGTCTTCTCTAGATCCTTGTCTGTGGGGGCATCGGCACGCATGTTGTGGAAGCTCTCAAGCTCCAGAGATTCGTACCAGGAGCACACAAACCTCAACCTGTGTCAGCCCCGACACGCGCAGCAGAGTGCGACCACTCGCTCAGCCGTTTGCCGGCATCAAGAAGCCGCTCTGCGAGGCTGCTGATGTTGTCCGACACCGGTTCCCCAGGCCAGATGCACTTGAAGACCTTGAGCGCGGTTTCCGGTAGCTGGCCAAGATGCCGGTCAACGACCCGCATATGCGAGATGCGGGAGTAGAGAGCGGCGAGACGGTCCTTGGCGGTCCAGGAGGCGTTGCAATCGATCGAATCATCGATCCGGGCCTTGGCGACGGTAGCCTCGGCATGATCCTGAGAATCCGGAAAGAACTCTGAGAAAAGATCAAAAGAAGCTAGTGTAAGAACAAACTGGCAAGAAAAGGAAAGCTTGTGAGCCAAAGGCACGGACACTTACTCAGGGCCTTGTCATCAACGTCCTTGACCATCTGGTCAAGTGAGACCTGGACCGCCAGAAGTTCAGCGTTCCGCTCCTGCTCTCCTCTCCTCCTCAAGCTCCCGCGTAGCTGTTCCTCGGCCTCAGCAAATTGCTTCCGGGCCTCCTCGAACTTGGCGTCGCCAGCAGCAATGGCCTCCTTCAGCGCCCATGCGTGCTACAACCCAGCTTGGATCAGTTGATCCTTGAGGCTGGCGGTTTCATCCCGCTGGGCCTTCAGGTCGCGTTGGTGTTGGAGGCGCAACTCTTCCTTTTTCAGCTGAAACCCGGAATGGATGGAGTTAGTAGAAAAAAGATAACAAGGGAAAAAGCAAACCTTGGCACTGTAAGGTCGTCGAGGGAGGCTTCCGAAAGGGCAGCTGCGCAAAAGAAATCTTTTAACAATATTCATCAAGGTAAAAGCCGGTACAAAAGAAGTCGGTAGGCTCAAACAAGCCTTGGCACTGGCTGTGGGTCAGCTTGAGGGAGGCGAAAGCCTCGGTGAGGTCGCGGTGCTCCCAAAGCAGTTCCTCAAATAGTTGCTTGCGTGAGTCCAACACGCCTGCAAAAGTTAAAATAAACCGTGAACTATGTCGGTTTTTTGGCAAGTTTCGCGCTAAGTACTGCGTGCTTAACCTGAAACTCAGGGACTAGCTATGCCGGTTTTTTGAGCAGTTTTGCGCTAAGTACTACGTACTTAACCCGAAACTCGGGGACCGTGAGGATATATATATAAGATCTAAGCTGATAATGATCCGGTATGAAGAAGAAAGTTCAGGCTCAGATAAGGAACTTACCAGCACGTTGTTGTGAGCATCGTGCCAGGCGTTGTCGAACTCCCGCATAGCTTGCTTGAGCCGTCCCAAGTGTTGCATGGTGTTCCAGGAGCCGCGCGGATCGGCCACCACCTTCTTGTCCTTGCCGACGCCAAGAGTGGCCTCGGTGAGGTCGGAGAGGTTCCACTTGTCCACGTACCGCTGCAGCGCGCCCAAGTTGGCATCACCGCGGTTTAGCTCGACGATCTGGCCCAGCTGTGCTGAGACATTCTCGCCGGCGGTAATGGTAGCGCGTCTGGCATGCAGAACAAGGGCTTGGGCCTGGGAGCTGATAACCCACAAGTATAGGGGATCGCGTGTAGCCTTTTCGATAAGTAAGAGTGTCGAACCCAACGAGGAGCTAAAGGTAGGATAAACATTCTCTCAAGTTCTATCAACCACTCATACAACTCTACGCACACTAAGCATTTGCAATATCTAGGAAATAAAACTAGAGCGATAACGGGTATGAGAGGTGACTTTGCAGAACAATAAAATACACGGAATAAATATTAGTGCTGCAGCAATAAAACAAACTAAACTAACAATACCATGAGTGTGGAAAGGCGGTGGTAATAGTGGTGGCTTTGTCCAAGATCAATTAGTGAGGATCTTGGGTTCAATGTCTTCGATGCAGCTTTCTATGTAGGAGAGGCTAATCATACATGCTCTCCCTCCGGGATTACAAGTACTATATGATTGGCTTGGTAGCAAACATCCGTAAATACTAGCAAGCATTAAGGTTTCCCCAACCATGGCCTTAAGTAAATGGTCCTCTTACTCCCATACATGCAACTATCCGATTCGCGTCCTTAGGTTTCTATCACTCCGGCAGAACTTTCCCCTTCTAGTATACAAGTACTACCAACCCTATGGTGCTTGATCTAGCGTGCACAAATATAATGGGCACCAAGGACGGTAACATATCAACATACAACTCTAATGAACCAAAGAGAAACAACCAATCAATCAAAGAACAAATAAACTATGGCAACATGACATAGATCATAGGATTATAACTTATAGCATCAAACACCATGTTTACATAGGGCATTACAGAGGTTTGTGAGAGGATGGACCACTGAATACAATGAGGAGTAGGTGATGGAGATGGCGGTGAAGACGTTGGAGGGCTCAGCGAGGAGCGCCGGGAGGCGGAAGCGTGGGCGGCGCCGGCGGCGACGCGGGGGACTCCTTCCCCGCCGCCGACATCATGGGGGAGCGCCGCCCCTTAGCCTTCTTCTTCCTTGAGTTGGTGCTGGTGTAGATGAGTGTTTCCCCCTCCTTGGCTGCTGCCAAGGAGGAGGATGTTCGTGATAATGCTTGGGGGCCTCCAAAAATAGCGTTTCCCATCAATATATAGTGTTGGAGATGCAATCTAGGCCATGAGATGGATGCCCCTTTGATCCAAGGGCTCTTGGGCACCTCTAGAACCTTCCTAGGACTCCCCTCTGTCCTTCATGAGCCTCACAACTCGTGGCTGGGCCGAAATATCCAGGTATGGAAAGAGTTTGTGTCAAATACGTCACCAACTTTCGGAGTCCCGAGACTGCACGAACCTCCGCAGTAATTCTGCTCTGCCGGATGCACCCGTTGTCCGTTCTGGACGAATAAGATGTCCAAATTGTTCGTTTTGAAATTCTCTACAACTTTGTAGTTTACGACTTTTCCATTGCACGTCATTTTAATGGAGTTTCGAAGCGATCTTTGAAAAGTGTTCAGCAGAACAGATTCCGGGAAATTCCAGATTTCACCATAATGAGCTATTTCTTTCCATATTTGCCTATTTCCTGCAAAACAAAGTTGAAACCAAGAACTTGTGCACTTTTGCAACTATTAATAGATTAGTCCCTTAGAACATATAGTAATTGGTGTAAAACAAGCATTGAACATCGAAAATTATAGATACGTTTGCGACGTATCAACATCTCCAAGCTTAACTCCTGCTCGTCCTCGAGTAGGTAAGTGATAAAAAAGAATAATTTTTGAGGTGACATGCACCTTCAAAGTTCAAAAGATGACTAGATACAAATAATTTAAGAACAAGTAATAACACATTCATGATTCAATCAATAATAATTTTGGGACCATGCACATAGAACTAAGAATGACAACTATGCTCTCATAAGACGGTGCATATAACTTAGAAGATGAAGACTCAACATAAAAGTAAAAGAATGGCCTTTCGCAGAGGGAAGCAGAGATTAAACATGTGCTAGAGATTTTTATTTTAAAAACATAGAGATATAAAATTTTAAGAGAGGCAATTGTGTCAACGGTAGCAATAAGTAATATAGGTTATGTATAAAACTTCCTATAGGTTGCAAGCCTCATGCATCGAATACTAATAGTGCCCGCACCTTGTCCTAATTAGCTCGGATTTCCATGGATTATCATCGCATTACATATGTTTCAACCAAGTTTCACAAAGGGGTACCTCCATGCCACCTGTACAAAGGTCTAAGGAGAAAGTTCGCATTGGATTTCTCGCTTTTGATTATTCTCAACTTAGACATCCATACCGGGACAACACGAACAACAGAAAAATGGACTCCTCTTTAAGCTTAAAGCTTTTGGCAACATAAATTTCTCATAAGAGATTTTTGAGGTTTTAATGTCCATGCTGAAACTTCCACCATGTAAACATGGCTTTGGTTAGCAGCCCAATGTTCTTCTCTAACAATATGCATACTCTAACCTTTTATCATGGTTATCTCCTTTACTTCAGACAAGACGGACATGCATAGTAACTCACATGATATTTATCAAAAATATGATGATGGTGTCCACATGTCAGCATGGTTGCCACACAACAAGCAACTTATAAGAACTAAGATACATAAGTGACATATTGCTCACCACAATATTTTTTTTAGGCTACTTTCCCATGAGCTATGTATTGCAAAAACAAGGAATTATTTTAAAGGTTTTAAAGGTAGCACATGTAAATTTACTTGGAGTGGCGGTGAAATACCACATATAGGTAGGTATGGTGGACACTTTTGGCATATTTTGGTTTTTGGTGGTTGGATGCACGAGTAGAGATCATACTAGGCTAGCAAAAAGAAAGATAGCGACCAACTAAGACGAGCAATAATGGTCATAATCATGCATAGCGACAAAACTTATTAATTAAAGCATATGGTGATATTAAAAGTCTAAACTAAATGATCAATTCAACCCAATTGAAACATCGGAGGAGATCTTCCATTTGCATCACTATTAATATGAAACCTTTTTACTCGTATCCAACACCAATCAACTTATTTGAAACAACTCTCATTTATAATATTCATTAAAGATCAGAGAGCTAATCATATATAACTGAAGCATACTAACAAGCTCTGAACAAATAGGAGTGAAAAACCAGAGCTAAACACAGTACTAGCAAAAAGAAAACGCTCGTTGAACAATAAGAGTGAAAACTAGAGCATTCATACAATTAAAACGGAGCGTTTTTCTCTCCCAAACAAACATGGTATGATGGTGCCCACTTTATTGAAAAACAAATACACAACAGAAAATAAAGACGCTCCAAGAATAACACATAGTATATGAAGCAATAAAAATATAGTGAACAGAAACAGGACCTGATATTTTTATTGATGAAGAAGGGGATGCCTTGGGCATCCCCAAGCTTTGACGCTTTTACTTCTTGAATATATCTTGGGGTGACATGGGCATCCCCAAGCTTGAGCTTTTGTCCATTCTTCATCTCATCTCATCATTCTTCTTTCCTACACTTGAAAACTTCCTTCACACAAAACTCATCACAAATCTCATTAGCAGCGTTAGTGCAATGATAATATTAATCAAATCTACAAAGTTCAGTATGATATATGAAAAGCATTTTAATAAGCATTAGCTACTGTAGCACAACTTCAATAAGGTTCTTTGAGCAACAGAACTCAAAAAGGTGGGCAAAAAGATGCAAATGCAAAACAGTGCAAGAATCTGTCAAAACAGAACAGTTCATAAAAATTGATTTTTGAAAAATAGTAAGGCTGCGTAACTCGGAAAACTCTGAACTAATGAAAGCTATATAAATACCTGGGGAAGATGCTCGTAAATTGGCAGCTCAAACTTACGTTCTGGTGATTTTTGGCGATTTTTCTCGTGACGAACCAGAAACAGTAAACAAGATTGCAAATCTCCTAAATACCACTTTCTTACCATTAGAGGCAATTCTTGGCACAAAAACAAAACAAACATAATAAGGAGAGCTCATTACAGTAGTAATGACTTCCAAGACTCAACAAAGCAGTAAATAACAGAAATATAAACATATTGGGTTGTCTCCCATAAAGCTCTTTCTTTATAGCCATTTAAGATGGGCATGATTATTTGATGGAGCTCTCAACCCTCCTCCTTTTTTTGTTGTTTTCCAATTATAAGTGAAACTGACAAAAAAACAAGAACCAAATAAAGAACCTAATAAAACTAAATAGGATAAAACCAAAGATAATAAAAGCAACTATATACAATGCTTACATGTGAATGGGTAATATTGAGTTTGAAGGAGACAACCTCATGTTGGTTGATGAATAGGGGGATGCCTTGAGCATCCCCAAGCTTAGATATTTGCATCTTCTTGAATATTCTCTTGGGATCCATCTACACATCTCCAAGCTTGAGCTCTTGCATCCGCTTGCTCATCTCATATCACCATATTGATTGGAACTTAAAAACTGCATCCAGATAAAGCTTCACAAAACTCATTAGTAGGTTAGTACTCATTAAATAAACTCATTAGTAGGTTAGCACTTGACAACTTTGTACGACTTTTCAGCTTTACATTGATTATTGTGGTTGTAGTTCTACATATATTAAGCCTACCTACAGCTCTACATATTTCTACATCGTGCGGTATACGTGTGCTTGGCAATCGCTTCGCTCAATCTTTGGAGTTACTTGATACTGTTGGTTGCCGATCGCCGCCTCCTGAATGGTAAGAACTTGTAAGAGCTTTGTATTTTGCTTGACGAATTGCGCGTGATACCACCATATTTGAGTAGCTTGTAGGCATATACACTTGTGATTTTTGGGTACTAACCATGTCAGGAATTGAGGACCAATCCGCCGACCCGAAAACCATGACGAACATGGAGATGCACGTGCGACCATTTATTGGAGATCATGATCAGGTTATTTCTTTACCAATTTATGCGGGTAGATATAATACTGATGCTTATTTTGATTGGGAGTTTGAGTTTTTACGGGTTTTGCTTCCATTTGGTGGGATATGACTTATAAAGAATTTGTTCATAATAAACCTACTACTTGGGAAAATTTAAAATCTGCATTGCGACATAGATTTGTGCCTCTTTTTCATCAACGTGAAATGATTCGCAAACTTAAACGGTTAGAACAAGGTAGTAACACCGTGCATGTTTACTATCAAGAATTTAAATTTTACATGTACTGTTGTGACATAAAAGAATTTGAGGAAAATACTAGAAACATGTTTTTCAATGGCTTGAACCCTGATATTAAGGTTATGTTTAATTATATTCCTCGTACTACTATTGGTATATATGTTCGCGCTTGTGCTTTTGAGAAACACATACAGGAGAAAACGTTGGACCATTCCGGCGCCTTCCATTCATGCACACTAGCACCGGTTGTTTCTTCCAACGTTCCACGCATGAATATTGTTGTGAGGATCGCACATCCGCAAACTTGTGAAACGTCACTGCGGACATCTTCTAAGTTGGATTCACAAGGTAAACATAAAGGTATTGATTTTGTCCCTCCACATGAGATTGGTGAATGCAATGATGTATTAAATATGCCATGTGATGAGATAGAAAATGTTTTGGTCACACCACCTATATTAGAGGATTGTGCTATTAATTTGATGTTATGTGACCAAAAAACTGAGATAGATGATGGTTTAAGTGCACCTATTGTAGATTCTAATCCGTGCTTTCATATGAGTGGGCTTGTTGATATAAGTGACACAGAGAATGGACCATGTGACATAATTTTTGAATCTAATTTAGATCATATAAAATTGGTTCCCAATGATGAAGTTTCAGCTAAAGTTTCTCAAGATAATTCTTTGTGGTGTATTATACTGGATCCTCCTATGTCTTTGTCACATGCTAGAAATAAGATTGTTGAACTCAAATGTTTAAAAAGTGTTTATGCGCCTGAGTTTACTTTTAATTTAATTGGAGAGTATGCCGTAGACAGTAAATTTTTGGTGCATAGGATTTGCATTACATGTGATGAATTTTCTAATTCACAAGATATTAAAAGAATACATGTGCTCAGTCGTTTTGATATGACCTCCAACAATGATATTGATTATGGCCCGAATAGCTTTATAAAGTATTACTTTTCTAAACATGGTGTGATTAGTTATTTGGCGTCTTTGAATTTTAGCGCGCAAGTGTTGGGATGGTTTAACGACGTGCATTGTAGTTTACAAGATACTATTCTATGCATCAGACATATGAGGAAACTAAGTTGCTATCATTGCTTTTCGAATATGAATAATGATTTTATGAACTAATATTAGTTTTGTTCTTGTCAAACACAAAAAGTGACATATAAAAGAGCGGTTAAAATGGATGACATCTATATATATCATGCACACATATTTGCTCTTTTGTTAGTATGTTTACAGAATAAACATCGCCGAGGACGGCTTTATTTTCAAGAAAGGGAGGATGATGTGGACATAAATACATCGGATACGACCAATATTTCTACCGGGGAACATATTTACCAGGTGAATTCTATTAGTAATTATAAAATATATTATTTTATAATCCAAGCCAAAAATACAACACCTTCTATTATTTTATACAGATTTATACAGGACATGTATAATTCACGTGTGAAGATGCGGCAAGCTGTCCAAGACTATTCGTATACGCTTATATATACATACAATACTGTACTGCCTGCATTGGTGTCAAGTTGGAGTCCTTACGTCCATGAATGTACACCAAAGAGAAGATGCTATCGAGAGTATCAGCAAGTCAGATCGTGTTCAATGGAAGCAAATCAAGTTCCAGCCATACATAGAAGGATTGTACTCATTAGCATATGCGTACGTACATGGAAAGTGCAGAGACCAGCAATCCATGCATTCGTATACTCATTACATGCATGTGTTGGCTGGTATGATAGAAAGGCAAGGATGGCATGTATGTGCTGGCCAGCACGTGAGGCCCATGTGGAGATACAACGTCATCAGCGGCCGTCGGCCGACGTTGCCGGCCTGGAGACCTGCACCAACATACAGAACATTATAAATAGTCAGCAGCCGCCGATTAGGTTAAAATTTGGATTTTGATTAGACTAAAAGTTAGCCATTGCTGCAACTCTCGTGTACTTCTTTTGAGGCCAACGCCCAGAACAAGACCGACTATTCGGAATCCCACCTTTTTCAATAAAGCTTTCATCATTCATCCGCAATATTCTGATTGCATCTTTAGTTCTTACTTGTTCTCGATTTCAGGTAGGAATTAAGACCCTCGCTGGTCAGGCTGATCGTGCATCCGCAAGATCAGTAACTCCCGGAGATTGTCCTAGCGATTGCATTGGCGCACGAGCTTTGCACGTGTAGTCGGATCGTCAAGCACGAACTCCACCAACAAATCGATCTATCCACGTCTCATCGAAAGATCGGCCACCTTTGCCCTATCAAAATCTATCAAATATTTAGCCACTGTAATACTGAGGTTTCTTATTATTTCAATCGTACGTCGAAAACGAAGGAAACTTTTGAATACTAAGTACAATATTTAAACAAAGAGAACAGAAATCTGTCAAAACTGAACACTCGGTAAAGATGTCACTCAATGAGATAGTTACGTAGCTCAAATAGAAAAACTCATGATTAATGAAAGACAGATCTTAACCTCAGGTCTATGCACAAAAAAGTTCAGATCAAAATGCCATACTGAGATTTTTCACGAATTTTTGCAGCACAGCACAGGAAATCTGTCTCAACAGAATTAGTCCGTAAAGATTGAATTATTAGATCTGTCTACGTACCTCAAATCAGAAAAGTCAGAACTAACGAAAGTTAGATAGCAAGCACTACTATGCACTCAAGAAATTTCAGATCAAGATCACGTTCTGGTGATTTTTAAATTTTTCTACAATGGAGCACAGGAAATCTGTTTTCTAGGCAGCATAGTGACAAACTTGCATAACAAACTAGGGGTTATCTATACATTCTATTTACAGCTGGATATGTACACTATATACACTATATACAGTATTTACAAGTTTTTAATGAAAAGCTTCCATGGAAAGAATTGTTTTGGTTTCGCAGGCATGAACACAAATGTTCAAGGTCGACCCCCACTTCACCATTACTCATCTTTCCAATCACTTTTCTTTTCTGAAAACATTTTTTTATTTTTATATATAAGAAGTACAACTATTTTTTTTTGTAATTCGCATTCCCTATCCATACAAGAGATAGAGAACAACTAGGTACAGGAAGTAAAACTACTTAGAGATAAAGTAAACAAGTGCACACGAAAATATTCACCTACGCTGTGGCTCCCCGGCAACGGCGCCAGAAAAGGTCTTGATAACCCACAAGTATAGGAGATCGCGTGTAGCCTTTTCGATAAGAGTGTCGAACCCAACGAGGAGCTAAAGGTAGGATAAACATTCTCTCAAGTTCTATCAACCACTGATACAACTCTACGCACACTAAGCGTTTGCAATATCTAGGAAATAAAACTAGAGCGATAACGGGTATGAGAGGTGACTTTGTAGAACAATAAAATACACGGAATAAATGTTAGTGCTGCAGCAATAAAACAAACTAAACTAACAGTACCATGAGTGTGGAAAGGTGGTGGTAATAGTGGTGGCTTTGTCCAAGATCAATTAGTGAGGATCTTGGGTTCAATGTCTTCGATGCAGCTTTCTATGTAGGAGAGGCTAAACATACATGCTCTCCCTCCGGGATTAGAAGTACTATATGATTGGCTTGCTAGCAAACATCTGTAAATACTAGCAAGCATTAAGGTTTCCCCAACCATAGCCTTAAGTAAATGGTCCTCTTACTCCCATACATGCAACTATCCGGTTCGCGTCCTTAGGTTTCTGTCACTCCGGCAGAACTTTCCCCTTCTAGTATACAAGTACTACCAATCCTATGGTGCTTGATCCAGCGCGCACAAATATAATGGGCACCAAGGACGGTAACATATCAACATACAACTCTAATGAACCAAAGAGAAACAACCAATCAATCAAAGAACAAATAAACTATGGCAACATGACATAGATCATAGGATTATAACTTATAGCATCAAACACCATGTTTACATAGGGAAGTACAGAGGTTTGTGAGAGGATGGACCACTGAATACAATGAGGAGTTGGTGATGGAGATGGCGGTGCAGACGTTGAGGGCTCAGCGAGGAGTGCCGGGAGGCGGAGGCGTGGGCGTCGCCAACGGCGGCGCGGGGGACTCCTTCCCCGCCGCCGGCATCATGGGGGAGCGCCGCCCCTTTGCCTTCTTCTTCCTTGAGTTGGTGCTGGTGTAGATGAGTGTTTCCCCCTCCTTGTCTGCTGTCAAGGAGGAGGATTTTCGTGATAATGCTTGGGGGCCTCCAAAAATAGGGTTTCCCATCAATATATAGTGTTGGAGATGCAATCTAGGCCATGGGATGGATGCCCCTTTGATCCAAGGGCTCTTGGGCACCTCTAGAACCTTCCTAGGACTCCCTCTGTCCTTCATGAGCCTCACAACTCGTGGCTGGGCCGAAATATCCAGGTATGGAAAGAGTTTGTGTCAAATACGTCACCAAATTTCGGAGTCCCGAGACTGCACGAACCTCCGCACTAATTCTGCTCTGTCGGGTGCATCCGTTGTCCGTTCTGGACGAATAAGATGTCCACATTGTTCGGTTTGAAATTCTCTACAACTTTGTACTTTACGAATTTTCCATTGGACGTCGTTTTGATGGAGTTTCGAAGCGATATTTGAAAAGTGTTCAGCAGGGACAGATTCCGGGAAATTCCAGATTTCACCATAATGAGCTATTTCCTTCCATTTTTTTTAAACCTTATACTGTAGGGCAAAAATTTCCTTCCATATTTGCCTATTTCCTGCACAACAAAGTTGAAACCAAGAACTTGTGCACTTTTGCAACTATTAACAGGTTAGTCCCTTAAAACATATAGTAATTGGTGTAAAACAAGCATGGAACAACAAAAATTATAGATACGTTTGCGACGTATCAGGAGCCAGTGGCTGAAGCCGCTGCAGCGGTGACAGCGCCAGAGAGCTGCTCGGTCGTAATCTCAGCGCCCTTCCAGGAGCTCTTTCGGGGAGCAGGAGGAGGCTTGATGGCAGATGCTGGCGGTGGGCAGTAGCGCCCCTGGCCGAAGAAGAGGGTTTGGACGGTGCGGAAGAAGAGGTCTTGTTGAGGGAAGTAGTTGATGCTTGCTTGGTTTTCTCAAGGACGGGCGGAACCAAAGGTTCCGACCGCCCGGTTTCTTCTGAGCCGGCGCCCATGTTGCTGGCGCCGGTATCATCAAACTCTGGAGGAGAAGAAAATCCTCCTCCGCATGGTGATGCTTCCGTTTAGGGGCCGCGCTCCTCGAACTTGTTTTACCTCCCCGAGGTGAGGAAGGAGCTTTGCCGGCACCAGAGTGTGCAGGGCTTTGATGAGGAGGATGCTGGGCCTTGGCGGTGTCCTTGGAAGCTTCCGGCCTCATTCCGGGAGCGCTCCTGGTGAGTTCAAGAGCAGGCCTGAAAGATTAAAAATATAAGTTGGCCGCGAGAAGTATCGAAAGTAAGATTCAAACCGGAAAGATGTGTTGATAAAGTTTTCCCGGAGGCGACCGGGATCTCGTTCTTCCTCTTCTTCCTCTCCGGCCCAGCGCTGGAGGTCTTCCGGCGCTTGGGAACTGGTTCGGCACTTGGACCGGCTTCGGGGGCTGGAGTCTTCCGGACTCGAGGAGCCGGAGGTTATCCAACCTCAGCAGCGAGTGGGATCACATGCTCCAGCACCGGGGTGTCCCGGTCAGCTGAATTCGGCATCACAGAAAAAACATAAGATAAGGAAAGCGGATAAAGTACCTCAAGCATAATACAATCGTCATCATCACTGTCGGACGCGCTGGCCCGGTTTCTTGAAGGGCGAGGAGCAGGAATGTTACCAGGGCGTCTAGAGTGCATCGGGCCCATCTTGTGTACGTTGCCGACGATATAAGGATCTGGATCCTCGTCGTCTTCGCGGAGGCGCTTGGGTGCGAAAGATTCCGGTTCCTCGGCAAGGATGCGGGAAAAGCCTGCAATACAAGGAAAGAAAAACAGGTTAAAATAACAGTTTTCGTCATTCCGGAAACAGTATTCCAGAAGCCCCAAGATCTTACTTAGGACATTGGTGGGCGTCGGCGGCGGTGAGGCTGCAGGCCCACTTCCAGTCAGCCGGCATCTTAATTTTGCAAATCTGTTTGGCTTTGAGCACCACATCAGATCTGCTTAGGGAGAAGGTTGTGATCCTCGTGGGATCCTTACGGCCAGTCATTTGGCATATCTTATGCGCCCGGCGCTGCAAGGGCAGAACTCGGCGCGAGACAAACATGCGCACAATATCATCGGCGCAGATGTCGGTGGTGTCGTTGAGCGTCTCCATATATCGGACGATCCGGTTAGTTTCGGCGTGATCCTCCTTGGGGTTGAATCGCCAATTGGCTCTGGAGGGAGCGCCGGAGAGATACGCTGGAAGGTTGATAAAATCAGAGTGGCCAGAATTCCTAACATAAAAGAAAGTTTCTTGCCAGGTGATACGTCCCAAACGTATCTATAATTTCTTATGTTCCATGCTACTTTTATGATGATACTCACATGTTTTATACACATTATATGTCGTTATTATGCATTTTCCGGCACTAACCTATTGACGAGATGCCGAAGAGCCGATTGTTGTTTTCTGCTGTTTTTGGTTTCAGAAATCCTAGTAAGGAAATATTCTCGGAATTGGACGAAATCAACGCCCAGGGGCCTATTTTTCCACGAAGCTTCCAGAAGTCCGAAGAGGAAACGAAGTGGGTCCACGAGGCGACGAAACACTAGGGCGGCGCGTCCTGGGCCTTGGCCGCGCGGCCCTGTTGTGTGGCCACCTCGTGACGCCTCCTGACCTACCCTTCCACCTACTTAAAGCCTCCGTCGCGAAACCCCCAGTACCGAGAGCCACGATACGGAAAACCTTCCAGAGACGCAGCCGCCGCCAATCCCATCTCGGGGTGATGCGGGGTGGCCTTCGGACACCTCCACCTCAAGACCGTCAAGTGCAGCCCCGCCTATCGTTGACGCTACACCATGGCCAACGAGTCCCCCAAGTGGACCAACAACACAAACCCACGCCATATATGTCAAGGTGAACTCCTTCCTCTCTATGGGCGACCTCGACATAACCTTGGACGGATTGCTACCTCATGCCTATGTCTATATGTCGTTAGGTACCAATCTCGTCAAGGAACCGAAGGGAGCGTCAAGGAGCCGAGGAGAGGGAAGCCACATGGTTCATGGAAGAAGAAGGGAGGACCGAAGAAGAAGAAGAAGAAGAAGAAGAAGAAGAAGAAGAAGGGAAGACCAAAGAGAAGGAGAAGAAGTGCTCCAGCCGCCGGCCACAGCACAGGCCGGCACTGCCGCCCCCAACAGGCCGAGCATCGCCGCCATGGCCGGCGACCGCCGCCCAAGCAAGACCGGCACTGCCGGCCCACCGGCACCGCTCGCCCCGAGCACGCCGACACCTGCCGGCCCCATCGAAGTCAACTTCATCTCAGCCGTCTTTTTGTCATCTATGGTCACCACTACTTTATTGTAATGCCCCTTTTACCCCTGGACGGATCTGGGCCTATATATAGCTCATCCCTCTCCCCAAATTAGGGTTAGACAAGATGATAGCTTAAACATGAAGATGAGCTTTGTCTCCCTAGGGTTTCTTCCCCTTTGTATCAAGGCTACCCTTGTTGGATGATTGGATTTGGTGTGTGAGATTCTAGTGCTACCCACTCTCTCTCCCACTCCTAGATTCATCTCCCTCACCGATCTCTCACTCCGGGATTCTACCGCGCGTCTCTCCCGGGTTGATTCTATTGGCGTGGTCCATCGAGCCACGGGGGTAAGTATCGATTGTATCGGGTTGGTGTGCGTGCGTGAGTTCCTCGTGTTCTTTGTGTTCATCGTGTTCTTCGCGCTCTCCCTCTCATCCCTCTTTGGATTTCGGGTCAACCGCAAGATCGGGCCACAAAAGGGGTCTTAGGCCACATCATATGGTACCAGAGCAAAGGTTGCCACGAATTTGACCCTCCAATTTCACCAATTTCGCCCAAAAATTTCCCAAAAAATTTTGCCCCAAAAAATAGCTCGAATTTGGATCTCTGGATTTGTTGAGTTTTTTGTGGTTTTGGTCCACAGATCTGTTGTCTCTTGTGTTGATCTACGTCCCCTCCAATTTTCACCGTCAAATTCCTTGTATATCTCCGTGAATCGACGATTTTTGCCCCAAATTTCCGCTGCGTGTTCATCCAGTTCGTCCTGTTCGTGCTCACCGGCACTGCCGGCCGATTCGTGGCGGCACTGCCGGCCCCCATCATCTTCAACCTCACAGGCCTACCCGGAACTGCCGGCCAGGTTTCAGCGGCACTGCCGCCGCGCCTCATCCTACCGCCGCTCGCCTTCCGCCCTGCAGCTTCCGCGCCGGCTACCGCCCGTCCAATCCTCTCGCACAAGCATCAGGCCGCCAGCAGAGCTGAAATCCACCACGCGCCCCTAGCTCCACCAAACGCAGCAACACCCACGCACCAGCTCCAATCTCCTCCGGCCAGGCCATCTCCTCCACGCAGGACCTTCAGAGCCCGGCACTGCCGGCCGATTCCAAGCGGCACTGCCGCTGAGCGCACTACGGCACTGCCGGCCGTACCAATCCGGCACTACCGGCCTGTCCTGTTCGTGACCCAATTTTCATCCATTTTTGACTCTGCTTTTTGCCCCAAATTTTCGGGCATTGACTTAATTTGCCCGGTTTCCGTTTCGGAGTGCAAGGTTTGTCCAACAAGCTTCCGCGTCTACATCAACACCGCGGCGACACCTTCGGCACCCCGGACTCCGGCGCAACTACGACACCATCGTCGTCATCACCGCAAGTTGTGTGTTCCGACACCGCCTAACATATTCATCTAGGTATAACTTGCCCCCCCCCCCCACAACTTTGTAACCCCTCTTCCTTTTGCGATCTATCCTATCGAGCATTGCTTATCAAGTGTTGCGAGACATTGCACGTGGCCCCGCATTGTGAGGTGTGTGTGTCGTGTTGAGTAAGGCATCCAAGCAAACACTCGTGTGGCAAGATAGCAAAAGCGAGGCTAACGCTAACATAGTGCGTGAAAAAGCCCCAAAAACACAAAAAGAGTGCGAGTAGCACCATACATCCATACATCCATACATCCATACGCCCATACATACAAAAGTGTCCACGTGCCACCAAAGATACAAACGAGTGCAAGTGCCACCATATACAAAAGAGAAAAAGCTTTTAAGCAAAGAGAGATAGGAGAAGAGAGGCCGCGTGTGAATCTTGTTGTCTCTTCCTTTGCAACCGAAGCTTTGGCTCTCCTTGTGTTAGTGTGACACCGAGCACTTATACATACACTTTTCCGCTCACTTTTGGTTGCACTAACCCCGCTTATCTCGTGTGTGTGTTCCACAACTTTTCCGTGTTTTCATGATCACCATTTGGACATTTAATTTTTGGACCTTACCCACTTTTAACAACATACTCGATCTTGGATTTGTCTTTTGGCTTTCCACAACACTCGCCTAACACCATATTTGCTAGCTTTTGCGTGTGGTTTTGCGTGTGTTCCCGATACACTTGATCTTGCTTTCGGCTTGGTGGATTGCCTCAATACTATCTTACCTTGGTAAGAGTGCGAGGTAGTCTCCTTCCACTAACATACACCATATAGATACCATCGTGCTAACATGGATAGCGAAGATGAAGATACGGAGGAGTACACGGAGCACTTCGAGGAGGATTCCTCTTCAAGCAACGCGGATGTGGAGGAACATGTGGAGCTCTACTCCGACTATGGCTCCCCAAGCATCACCAACATCTCCGACATCGAGGAGCTCGACAACGACCATGGCTCCCCAAGCATCACCGACATCTCCGACATCGAGGAGCTCGACAACGACCATGGCTCCCCAAGCATCATCGACATGGACGACATGGTGGAGCACCACTTTGAGGACGACTTCGACGAGCTCTACATCGACAATGGCTCATCAAGCATGGACGACATGGTGGAGCAACGCCACGCCTACGACATCGACACCATGGCGGAGCCTCACCTAGTCACCTACTTGGCCAATGGAGCTACATATGAAGATAGAGGACCTCAACGATGGCACCATCATATGGATCATCAAGAGCGTCCCCAACATGATCGCCATCGACACACTTCTTCGAGCTCCACGAGGCGCCACCATGAGAGTGCTTATGCACATGATCATCTACGGCGAGTTCATCATATGGAGCATCAAGAGCGTCCTCATCATGATCGTCATCGACACTCGTCTACGAGCTCCACAAGGCGCCACCATGAGAGTGCTTATGCACAAGATCGTCGACTTCAAGTACACCATATGGAGCATCAAGAGCGTCCCCATCATGAGCGTCATCGACACTCTTCTCCAAGCTCCACAAGGCGCCGTAAGCAACATGCCAAGTCGCATGAGCCATCATCTCGGCATGGCAAGGACCGTCATCGACTCACACCATCTCATGATAGTCGTCGACCACTACCACCTCATGGTCTACATCGACATACGCCACCACATGAGCCTCGCCGCCACAAGCCACTTCATGAGCGCCATCGACCAACACCTTCCACGGATCTTCGACGACACTCATCAAGACATGGTGATGAAGCACGAAGACGAGAGCCTCGACATGAAGGCGACAAACACCATGATAGGGTGCCTACCACTCCAAGGATGGCAAGTGCACCTCGCGCATACCTTCCTCATGAGGCGACTTCTACCTCTTGTGCCACCACCACAATGGCCCCTACCTCGTCATATGCCTATGGACTCCGATGCTACAAGTGCAAGCAACAAGGCCACCCTCCACGGGAATGTCCCAATCTCCTATGTGAGGTGTGCAAGGGCAAGGGTCACATGGCATGGCAATGCACAACGCCAAGCGCCAAGAAGCTCTACTTCGACAAGCTCAATACACAAGTCTCCAAAATGCCACCACTTGAGGACGACTTAGGAGGCGATGGAGTTGAGCATGGTGAGCATGGGATTCTCCCTTCACCTACGGAGGCGCATGGAGTTGAGATGGTTGAGCATGGGATTTTCCCTTCAACCAAGGAGGCGCATGGAGATGAGAAAGTCGAGCCTACTCCTATATGCTTGATTGATGAGTTGGTACCAATCCCATGTGAGGATGAGAGCCACTTAGCCCACTTGAGTGAGAGTGATAGTGAGTTGAGTGACTTCCACCCCATATGTGAGTTTGAGTGCTTCCATTTGGAGGACATGAGTGATACACAAAGTTCCACGGAGGACGAGTTCCCGCTCATGGAGACGATGTACATGGTGCATGACGATGATGATATCTCACCATGCTTGCTCCAAGACGGACATGTCGACCATATGGATCCTCCTACTTCCACAACACCTACCTCAAATGAGTCGGCCTACAAAGGTAACAACATAGGTGTTGATGATGCCATGATCCCACTAGTGGACATGATGACTTATGAGTGCATGCATGATTTCGTTGATCCATTTGCTACTTCACATGCTACTTTCACTTTCCCATGTGATACTTTGCTTGATAACATTGTTGATCATGTGAAATTGCTTGCTTGTGATACCATGATGCAGCCCGACCTTCGGTCTTCACCGCATCATATGCTTCATCGCCAAGACGACACGCAAAGGTGAATCTTCTCCTTTATGCGTGCCTACAATCGCCTATGTGGAACGATATACTACTTCATACTCCGTCACATCTTGATGATAGGAACTCGACGACAAGTACGGAGGGAAGAGAGGATGCCATGGAGACCCGAGGACGCAAGGCCGATGTCACGGAAGCATGGAAGAGAAGGAGGAAGAAGCGCCGGACGCTCCAGGCCGGAACTTCGCCCATCCTGGCCGGAACTTCCGCCCGGATGCTTGTCAAGACCAAAGGCGCTCCCACAGAAGAGTTGTGGCCGGAACTTCCGCCCCGATGGCCGGAACTTCCGCCCAGGACCGGAACTTCCGCCCCCAGGAGCCGGAACTTCCGCCCCATCGAACCTCAGCCAGATCTCAGCCCCCTTTGGCTTGTAACTTACCCCTTCATCCCCTTACCTATAAATAGGCACCTACCCCCACCTTCATGAGAGAGAGATGATGTTTAGATGAATTGGCTTATGCCTCTATTATCCCTTTGTGGATTTGGGAAACCCCCACCTTAGATGATCCATCTATTGTATCCCTCCTTATCCGGATCTTTTCCATTCTAGTAATTCTATCAATTGAGAATGTCTTGCTTTGCAACTCTATTCTTAGTTGGTCTTTTACTCTTTGGAATTCTATTTGGATTTGTCGATCTTTTGCAAGAGATTCTACCTTTGGTCTTTCTCTCGCGATTCTATCGGTTGGTGGTTCGGGCCAACGAGGATAACCGATTGTGTGTGTGCGTGTGTTTGTATCGTGTTCTTCGCGTTCATCCACTTCCCCGCGAATCCCCCTCCGCAATCACACTCACCCGGGTCAAACCGTGAAGATTGGGCACACCCTCGGGCTTAGCCCGCATCATATGGTATCAGAGCAAAGGTTGCCACGGATTTGACCCTCCGATTCCACCAATTTCGCCCAAAAATTGCCCCAAAATTTTTTCCCCAAAAAATAGCTCGAATTTGGATCTCAGGATTTGTTGCGTTTTTTGTGGTTTTGATCCACAGATCTGTTGTCTTTGGTGTTGATCTATCATCCCTCCACTTTTCTCCGTCAAATTCCACCGTTTTCCCCCTCAAATCTGTCAATTTCTGTCTCAGTTTCCACCCCATGTTCATCGTGTTCGTGCTGTTCGCGCAGACCCAGATCCAGATCTGAAAATTCTTGTATTTCCGGAAGTACCGCCTGCTAGGCCCGGAACTTCCGCTTGGGCAAAATCAGCCAACTCTTTGATCTTCTTCCTCGCTGCGCCTCGCCCGACCAAATCAGCCCACCGCGCCGCCCGCACTCGCCAGCATCGCTACGCGCAAGCCGCCCCTGCCTTGATCGCCAAACACCACGCGCCGCCTGCCCCACGCTGCTCCTCGACACAGCGCGCCAGCCACGCACGCAATCGTGAACCAACGCCTCGCCCCGCCCACGCAGCTTCCGCTCCGCTCAGCTACCGCCTGGCCCACTGCAGCACGCCAGCTCGGCCCATCTCCCGCGAAACCAGCAACCGCCGCGGCCGCATCGCACGCCAGGCCAAGCCCCAACCGCTGCAAAATCTCCTGCCCGCGCGCGCCCGCACCAAGCAGCAACAGAGCTCTACCACCAGCTCGCGCATCACACCAGCCAGGCCGCCTCCATTCGAGCTTCCAAACACCTGGCCCAACGCCCGGCCGCTCGCCACCACGCAGCAGTAGCTCGCAGCACGCGCGCAGCGCACAAGCCACGCCGCGCACGGCCGTTTCCCCAATTTCCATCTCCACAGCAGAAACGCTACAGCAAATCAGCTTCAGTTCTCACGCGCAGATCGCAGAATTTTTCCAGGCAAAATTTTCCCAGACCGGAAGTTCCGGCCAAACGGAGCGGAACTTCCGCCCCGGCGGTACTTCCGCCCAACTTCCGCCCAACTTCCGGAATTGCACGATTTGCTCGCAGTAAGCCCCTGGATAGTTTCAGGTTATTTCCGGAAGTTGACCGGAACTTGACCGGAAGTTCCGCCCGGCGCAGTTTTTGACCCAAATCTGACCCAACTCTTGATCCCAACTTTGACCCAACTTTTGACAACTTTCCGGAACCCGTTTGACCTCAAATTTTGACCATAATTCCACCATCTTGACTCCAAATTTTGACAATTTTCCCGAGCCCATTTGACTCCAAAATTTTGACCACTTCGATCGCTCGTTTTGACCCAACTTTTCGGGCATTGACTTTTGTGTTCGGATTTCCTTGTGGAGTGCATTGGTTGTCTATTTCGCTTCCGCGCCTACACCAACACCGCGACGACACCTTTGGCACCCCGGATTCCGGCGCAACTTCGACACCATCATCGACACCACCTCGATCATCGCAAGTTCGTGTGCTTGACACCGCCTAACATCAATAGGTATAACTTACCCCACCCCTTGTAGCCCCGTTTCTTTCTTTGTGTACCTATCCCATTGAGAGTGGCTTTCCGAGTGTTGCGAAGCATTGCACAAGTGTCACGACCGTGAGAGGATGTGTGTGTGCGTTGTGTTGAGCAAAGCTCCGAAGCAAGCTCGGTGAGAAAGATACACAAAAGAAGAAAAAGTGTGACATATACATAGAGAAAAAGAAAGCTTCTAAGCATAGAAAAAAAAGTGAAAAAAAGAGAAAAAGAAAAAGAAATAGAAAAAGAGTGTGTGTCCACCGATACAAAGGAGTGCAAAGCTTGTATGCACTAAGAGAGAAAAGAGAAGAGTGGCATTTGTGCAAATCTAGTTGCTTCTCTCATATGCAACCAAGCTACGGTCTCTCTTGTGTTGGCGCGACACCGAGCTAATAGTCTTCGTTAGGACCATCTTTGTTACTTGCTCACTTCCTTGGTCGCGCTAACCCCATTGTTCTTCCTTGTGTGTGTTTCCGTGTTTCCTTGACATAGATCACCACTTTTGACATTTGACTTTGGATCTTACCCACATTTGACAATAGACATTTTCTTTGGTTCTTTTCGTTTGCTATCCACTTCCTCACCTACCACCATATAGAGTTCTTAGCCTTTTGCGTGTGCTTTGAGTGCGTGTGTGAGTACATATCGGTTATTCTCTAACTTGAACCATTTTCTCGATTTTGGTTTGCGAGTTTTGACCTTTGGTAGTTTTCCTTCCACCACATACATACACACCCTTCCTAGTGAGAGCTATCCAAAATGACACCACAAGAACAAGCCGAGATGAGAGCCTACTTTGCCAACTTAGATGATCAAATAGCCAACATGACCCTCCAAGATAAAGCCGAGTGCAAATCTTATTTCAAACACCTTGAGAGCAAGAGTGACACACCACATGAGTTGAGTGAGGACGCTTTGATTTCTAACACATTAACCTCTACTCCTCTTGTGTTGTCTTCCTCTTTGCTAGGTTGCTCGGACATCGACGACGTCATTGCCATGGAGATGAGGGACTCCACTATATGTGAGATGAGCGACTCCACTATATGTGAGATGAGTGACTCCACTATATGTGAGATGAGCGACTCCACTATATGTGAGATGAGTGCATCCACTATATGTGAGCTTGAGTGCATACACTTCGATAGCATGAGTGATACAACATGTGAGATGAGAGTGGTAGTCGATAGGTCATGTGAGGCCATTTCGAATTCTAACAACTTACCCTCTACCTCTAGTGTGTTTCCTTGTGTCTCATTAGGTCCCATGGATGACGAGTTCCCGATCATGGAGAAGATGTACATGGTGCATGAAGATGATGCTATCACACCATGCTTGATTGAAGATGAACATGGAGGCCACATGGAGCCTACCTCTTCCACAACACCCACTTCAAATGAGTCGGACTACAAAGGTACCTATATGGGTGTTGATGATGCCATGATCCCACTAGTGGACATGATGATTTGTGAGTGCTTGCATGAGTTGGATGATCCTATTGCTATGACATATGCTTCTTTCACATTCCCTTGTGATACTTGTGATACCACTATTGTTGATCATGTGGAATTAGTTGCTTATGATAATATCACCATGCCATGCTATGAGAGTTTCACTTTCTCTCCTATTGCTTGCAATATGTTGAACAATTGCTCTTTCCCATGTATTGCTTGCAATGAAAATGATGATGCTAATACTTGTGTTGTGACAACCTTGCCGTACAATTGCTCTTTCCATAGGTTTGTCGACAACAATGATAACATGTTGAACATGTTTTGTGCTAGATGCTTGCAATACTCTCCCATTAATGCAACCAAAATGTTGAACAATTGTTCTTTCCAATGCTTGGTTTGCAATGATGTTAATATGCTTGTAAATGAGATTGCCCCCATAGCTCTCTCAAATTTTGGAGACTTTGCATATATCCATGTTGAGCATGTTCCCATGTTTACTCCGCATATTCACCATATCTATTATGATGCTTTGCTTAACGCTAATGGTGATGTGCAAAAGAAATGGACCATCATGATGGATGATGTGTTCATATACCATGCACACACGTTCTTTGCTTTGCCTATTGTGTGTGTAGGTACAAGAATGCCAATGTCAACCTCGATTGAGCACGAGTTGACAAAGAGAGCTCTAGAGAGCATAATACAAGTGAGTTCAAGATCGAACCCGGCTCTAATACCTTTCCCATGCTTTGCATTGAACATGCCGAACAATTTCTCTTTCTTGTGGTTCTTTTGCAAGCATGATGATGTGATTCTTACCGTTGGTGTTGCCTCAAACAAGTTGACCAATTGCCCTTTCATTTGGTTTGTTGGCACGCACGGTTGTGCAAGTGTTTTCTTGGTGAACTTTTTGGATGATATGTTGTGTGTTGCACCAAATATGAGGACCAATTTCTCTTTCCAATGGTTTGTGTGCACACATGTTGATGATATTTTGAACACTCTACCTCATGCGTTTTGGCCAAATTCTCCACTTGTTGCTTCAAGAATGTTGAACAATTTCTCTTTCCGATGCCTTGAGAGCAACAATGAAAATGAATTTCTACATGAGATGGACAACATGGTCGTCTCACAATTTGGAGTTTTTGTGTTTCCACATTTGGAAGATGTTCATAAGGAGTTCTTACACATTGACCTTGCACATGCCTTATTCTTGATATATTTGTGTTGTGCTAACGGTGTTGTGAACATGAATGGACATGTCGTTGACGATATGCTCCTCTATCACGCACACATATACTTTGCTTGGTCTTTGTTGTGTGAAGGTACATGTGACTTGTGGATGAGCGTCAACGAATGGGTTCAACCCCATACATCTACTACACAAGATCTCTCAATGAGAGCACACCGACATCTTGCTAAGGTGACCTCTTTCTACTTGCGCTATCTTGCTAAACCCGTGGAACATTGGCTATGCTTTGAGTGTTGCTTGGCTTTTCTTGTGCTATTGATAGGGCCCTTGACAAGTGAAGCGACATTCAAGTGTTGGTGTCATCTACCTCCTCTACACGTTCATGATGAGTTATCGTCGAGGACGACTCTTTTTCAAGTGGGGGGAGATGATGCAGCCCGACCTTCGGTCTTCACCGCATCATATGCTTCATCGCCAAGACGACACGCAAAGGTGAATCTTCTCCTTTATGCGTGCCTACAATCGCCTATGTGGAACGATATACTACTTCATACTCCGTCACATCTTGATGATAGGAACTCGACGACAAGTACGGAGGGAAGAGAGGATGCCATGGAGACCCGAGGACGCAAGGCCGATGTCACGGAAGCATGGAAGAGAAGGAGGAAGAAGCGGCTGGACGCTCCAGGCCGGAACTTCCGCCCATCCTGGCCGGAACTTCCGCCCGGATGCTTGTCCAAGACCAAGGGCGCTCCCACGGAAGAGTTGTGGCCGGAACTTCCGCCCACGATGGCCGGAACTTCCGCCCGGGACCGGAACTTCCGCCCCCGGAGCCGGAACTTCCGCCCCATCGAACCTCAGCCAGATCTCAGCCCACTTTGGCTTGTAACTTACCCCTTCATCCCCTTACCTATAAATAGGCACCTACCCCCACCTTCATGAGAGAGAGATGATGTTTAGATGAATTGGCTTATGCCTCTATTATCCCTTTGTGGATTTGGGAAACCCCCACCTTAGATGATCCATCTATTGTATCCCTCCTTATCCGGATCTTTTCCATTCTAGTAATTCTATCAATTGAGAATCTCTTGCTTTGCAACTCTATTCTTAGTTGGTCTTTTACTCTTTGGAATTCTATTTGGATTTGTCGATCTTTTGCAAGAGATTCTACCTTTGGTCTTTCTCTCGCGATTCTATCGGTTGGTGGTTCGGGCCAACGAGGATAACCGATTGTGTGTGTGCGTGTGTTTGTATCGTGTTCTTCGCGTTCATCCACTTCCCCGCGAATCCCCCTCCGCAATCACACTCACCCGGGTCAAACCGTGAAGATTGGGCACACCCTCGGGCTTAGCCCGCATCATACCATGAACATGCCATGCTATGAGAGCTTCACATTTTCCCCGCTTGCTTGCAATGATAATGATTATGATCATGCTAGTGTTGTAACACCCTTGATGAACACTTGCTCTTTACATAGGGTCGTCGACAACAATGATAACATGTTCAACATGCTTTGCCCCACATGTTTACACTATTCCATGATCCTTGCATCCAAGATTGCGAACAATTGCTCTTTCTTATGCTTGGTATGCAAGAATGATTATTTCATTGTCCACGAGATGGCCCCCATAGCCTTCTCACTTTTTGATGATCATGAGTTACCACATGCCATGAATGCACCTTCTTGCCATATGCACCATCGCCATGCATTTCATACTATCTTGATTGACACTAATGGTGATGTGCACAAGACGTGGAACATCATGATGGATGATGTGTTCCTCTACCATGCACACACGCTTTTTGTTCTCTCTATTGTGTGTATAGGTACCCGCACGACAACTTCCACCGCTTCGGAGCATGAGCTCACGAAACGTGCAATTGAGAGCTACCCCATCAAGGACCTAACCCGCGGGAATCACACCAAAGAGTATGTTCCCACAAGCCTTCGCCCTCATGTGTTTCCGACTTGCCTTGTCGAGTTTCCGGTTTGGTCCAACTCCTCGTCACCCCTTTTGCTTCTTATGCAACATATCTTGACACATCTTGTTGGCACAATGGTTGTTGTATGTCTTGATGTTATCATCATACACTCCAAGAATCTCAAGGACCATGTAATACATGTGAGAGACACATTATGCATCTTGTGCCACATGTCACTCATAAAGTTGCTCTTCTTTGGATTTCTCATTTCACCTTTGGCAATTGAAATGGATTCTTTGACACTTGAGGATACCCATACTTGGCTCACGCCAACCATACTTTCCCAAGCTAGAAGTCTCCATAGCTTTGCCATTGCATATAACAATTTTGCCCCAAATTTTGCCGCCAATACTTGCCTTTTGTTTGTTCCATTTGTTTGGGACAATGCTACACCACACATTTTTGACACCTTACAACTCTTACATGCACAAATTTTTGCCCTTCCAAATTTTGGATACATCGACACACTTTCGTTTCCCATTTTTGCCAAATGCCTCTTGGAGAAACGACTTGATGCTTCGTATTTGATTGAGAGCCTCTTATTCGCCGATCACCAAATTGGCATCCACAAGCTTTCCATTTGCAAGTTGTTTTTCCCCAAGTTCTTCTTCGACCGCGACTTTGTCCACCCATTACTACATGGGAGAACCGTCATGGCCTACATCATCGTTGAGGAGGAACAAGAGTCGAGGACGACTCTTCCCCAAGGGGGGGGAGATGATGCGGGGTGGCCTTCGGACACCTCCACCTCAAGACCGTCAAGTGCAGCCCCGCCTATCGTTGACGCTACACCATGGCCAACGAGTCCCCCAAGTGGACCAACAACACAAACCCACGCCATATATGTCAAGGTGAACTCCTTCCTCTCTATGGGCGACCTCGACATAACCTTGGACGGATTGCTACCTCATGCCTAGGTCTATATGTCGTTAGGTACCAATCTCGTCAAGGAACCGAAGGGAGCGTCAAGGAGCCGAGGAGAGGGAAGCCACATGGTTCATGGAAGAAGAAGGGAGGACCGAAGAAGAAGAAGAAGAAGAAGAAGAAGAAGAAGGGAAGACCAAAGAGAAGGAGAAGAAGTGCTCCAGCCGCCGGCCACAGCACAGGCCGGCACTGCCGCCCCCAACAGGCCGGCACTGCCGCCATGGCCGGCACTGCCGCCCAAGCAAGACCGGCACTGCCGGCCCACCGGCACTGCCGCCCCGAGCACGCCGGCACTGCCGGCCCCATCGAAGTCAACTTCATCTCAGCCGTCTATTTATCATCTATGGTCACCACTACTTTATTGTAATGCCCCTTTTACCCCTGGACGGATCTGGGCCTATATATAGCTCATCCCTCTCCCCAAATTAGGGTTAGACAAGATGATAGCTTAAACATGAAGATGAGCTTTGTCTCCCTAGGGTTTCTTCCCCTTTGTATCAAGGCTACCCTTGTTGGATGATTGGATTTGGTGTGTGAGATTCTAGTGCTACCCACTCTCTCTCCCACTCCTAGATTCATCTCCCTCACCGATCTCTCACTCCAGGGATTCTACCGCGCGTCTCTCCCGGGTTGATTCTATTGGCGTGGTCCATCGAGCCACGGGGGTAAGTATCGATTGTATCGGGTTGGTGTGCGTGCGTGAGTTCCTCGTGTTCTTTGTGTTCATCGTGTTCTTCGCGCTCTCCCTCTCATCCCTCTTTGGATTTCGGGTCAACCGCAAGATCGGGCCACAAAAGGGGTCTTAGGCCACATCACGGGGGATTCAGGAGATCGCCTCCGGCACCCTGCCGGAGAGGGGAATCATCTCCCGGAGGTCTCTTCATCGCCATGATCGCCTCCGGATTGATGTGTGAGTAGTTCACCCCTGGACCATGGGTCCATAGCAGTAGCTAGATGGTCGTCTTCTCCTAATTGTGCTATCATGCTCGATCTTGTGAGCTGCCTATCATGATCAAGATCGTTACTTTGTAATCCTACATGTTGTGTTTGTTGGGATCCGATGGATATTGAATACTATGTCAAGTTGATTATCAATCTATCATATATGTTGTTTATGTTCTTGCATGCTCTCCGTTGCTAGTAGAGGCTCTGGCCAAGTTGATACTTGTGACTCCAAGAGGGAGTATTTATGCTCGATAGTGGGTTCATGCCTCCATTAAATGCGGGACGAGTGACGAGAAAGTTCTAAGGTTGTGGATGTGTTGTTGCCACTAGGGATAAAACATTGATGCTATGTCCGAGGATGTAGTTATTGATTACATTACGCACCATACTTAATGCAATTGTACTGTTGCTTGCAACTTAATACCGGAAGGGGTTCGGATGATAACCTGAAAGTGGACTTTTTAGGCATAGATGCATGCTGGATGGCGGTCTATGTACTTTGTCGTAATGCCACTGATTAAATCTCATAGTACTCATCATGATATTTGTATGTGCATTGTTATGCCTTCTTTATTTGTCAATTGCCCAACTGTAATTTGTTCACCCAACATGCTATTTATCTTATGGGAGAGACACCGCTAGTGAGCTGTGGACCCCGGTCTATTCTTTACATACTGAAATACAATCTACTTGCAATACTTGTTCTTTACTTGTTCTTCGCAAACAATCATCTTCCACACAATACGGTTAATCCTTTGTTCACGGCAAGCCGGTGAGATTGACAACCTCACTGTTACGTTGGGGCAAAGTACTTTGGTTGTGTTGTGCAGGTTCCACGTTGGCGCCGGAATCCCTGGTGTTGCGCCGCACTACATTCCGCCACCATCAACCTTCAACGTGCTTCTTGGCTCCTCATGGTTCGATAAACCTTGGTTTATTTCTGAGGGAAAACTTGCTATTGTCTGCATCACACCTTCCTCTTGGGGTTCCCAACGGACGTGTGTTAATTGCACGCATCAAGCTCTTTTTCTAGCGTTGTTGCCGGGGAGATCAAGACACGCTGCAAGGGGAGTCTCCACTTCCAATCTCTTTACTTTGTTTTTGTCTTGCTTTATTTTATTTACTACTTTGTTTGCTGCACTTAAAACAAAACACAAAAAATTAGTTGCTAGCTTTACTTTATTTATTGTCTTGCTCTCTATATCAAAAATACAAAAAAATTAGTTACTTGCATTTAATTTACCTAGTTTGCTTTATTTACTACTGCTAAAATGAATACTCCTGAAAACACTATGTTGTGTGACTTCACAAACACTAATAATAATGATTTCCTATGCACACCTATTGCTCCACCTGCTACTACAGCAGAATTCTTTGAAATTAAACACTGCTTTCTTGAATCTTGTTATGAGAGAGCAATTTTACGGTGTTAGTTCGATGATGCTTGCTGCCCATCTTAATAATTTTGTTGAACTATGTGAAATGCAAAAGTATAAGGATGTAGATGGTGATATTATAAAATTGAAATTGTTTCCTTTCTCATTAAGAGGAAGAGCTAAATATTGGTTGCTATCTTTGCCTAAGAATAGTATTGATTCATGGACTAAATGTAAGGATGCTTTTATTAGTAGATATTATCCTCCCGCTAAAATTATATCTTTGAGAAGTAGCATAATGAATTTTAAGCAATTAGATAATGAACATGTTGCTCAAGCATGGGAGAGAATGAAATCTTTGGTAAAGAATTGCCCAACCCATGGAGTCGACTACTTGGATGATCATCCAAACCTTCTATGCGGGACTAAATTTTTTTCGCGGAACCTATTGGATTCAGCTGCTGGAGGTACCTTTATGTCCATCACTTTGGGGGCGGCTACAAAGCTTCTTGATGATATGATGATAAATTACTCTGAATGGCACACGGAAAGAGCTCCACAAGGTAAGAAGGTAAATTTTGTTGAAGAAACCTCCTCCTTGAGTGATAAGATTGATGTGATTATGTCTATGCTTGTGAATGGTAGATCTAATGTTGATCCAAATAATGTTCCTTTAGCTTCATTGGTTGCTCAAGAAGAAAATGTTGATGTGAACTTCATTAAAAATAATAATTTCAACAACAATGCTTATAGGAATAATTCTGGTAACAACTATAGGCCATATCCTTCTGCTAATGGTAATGGTTATGGTAATTCTTATGATAATTCTTACAAAAATAATAGGAGTGTACCCCCTGGTCTTGAAGCCATGCTTAAAGAATTTATTAGTACACAAACTGCGTTTAACAAATCTGTTGAGGAAAAGCTTGATAAAATTGATATTCTTGCTTCTAAGGTTGATAGACTTGCCTCTGATGTTGATCTTTTAAAATTGAAAGTTATGCCTAATAAGGATAATGAAAATAAGATTGTTACTACAGCAAATGCCATCCAAGTTAGAATTAATGAGAATATAAGATTAATGGCTGAATTGCGTGCTAGGTGGGATAGAGAAGAAAATGAAAAACTAGCTAAAGAGAATAATGTAGCTAAAGTTTGGACTATTACCACCACTAGTAATGATAATGATTCACATGTTTCTACACCTTCTACTATCAATGATAAAATAATTGGTGTTGGCAATGTTTCTACTCCTAGTGCAAAGCGTGCAAAATTGCCTGAAATTGCTAAAACTGCTGAAACTGCTCTTGATAAAACTGCTGAAATTTTTTCCAACATTGGGGACAATGATCCCATTGCTGTAGCTCATAATGGTTTAGATTTTGACGATTTTCACATCTCTGAAATTATAAAGTTCTTACAAAAACTTGGTAGAAGTCCTAATGCTAGTGCTATAAATTTGGCCTTTACAAAACATATTACAAATGCTCTCATAAAAGCTAGAGAGGATAAACTAAAACATGAAACTTCTATTCCTAGGAAGTTAGAAGATGGTTGGGAGCCCATCATTAAGATGAGGGTCAATGATTTTGATTGCAATGCTCTATGTGATCTTGGTGCAAGTATTTTCGTTATGCCTAAAAAACTCTATGATATGCTTGACTTGCCACCATTGAAAAATTGTTATTTGGATGTTAATCTCGCTGATAATGTTAAAAAGAAACCTTTGGGGAGGATTGATAATGTTCGTATTATGGTTAACAATAACCTTGTCCCCGTTGATTTTGTTGTCTTGGATATTGAATGCAATGCATCTTGTCCCATTATATTGGGAAGACCTTTTCTTCGAACCGTTGGTGCTACTATTGATATGAAGGAAGGTAATATTAAATATCAATTTCCTCTCAAGAAAGGTATGGAACACTTCCCTAGAAAAAGAATAAAGTTACCTTATGATTCTATTATTAGAACAAATTATGATGTTAATGCTTCATCTCTTGATAATACTTGATTCACACTTTCCGCGCCTAGCTGAAAGGCGTTAAAGAAAAGCGCTTATGGGAGACAACCCATCATTTTACTACAGTACTTTTGTTTTATATTTGAGTCTTGGAAGTTGTTTACTACTGTAGCAACCTCTCCTTATCTTTATTTTATTGCATTGTTGTGCCAAGTAAAGTCTTTGATAGCAAAGTCAATACTAGATTTGGATTACTGCGCGAAACAGATTTCTTGCTTGTCACGAATCTGGGCAGAATTCTCTGTAGGTAACTCAGAAAAATCTGCCAATTTACGTGCGTGATCCTCGGATATGTACGCAACTTTCATTCAATTTGAGCATTTTCATCTGAGCAAGTTAAGTGCCCCTGTAAAATTCGTCTTTACGGACTGTTCTGTTTTGACAGATTCTGCCTTTTATTTCGCATTGCCTGTTTTGCTATGTTTGATGGATTTCTTTGTTCCATTAACTTTCGGTAGCTTTGTGCAATGTCCAGAAGTGTTAAGAATGATTGTGTCACCTCTGAATATGTGAATTTTTTATTATGCACTAACCCTCTAATGAGTTTGTTTCGAGTTTGGTGTGGAGGAAGTTTTCAAGGGTCAAGAGAGGAGGATGATATACTATGATCAAGAGGAGTGAAAAGTCTAAGCTTGGGGATGCCCCCGTGGTTCATCCCTGCATATTTCAAGAAGACTCAAGCATCTAAGCTTGGGGATGCCCAAGGCATCCCCTTCTTCATCGACAACATTATCAGGTTCCTCTAATGAAACTATATTTTTATTCGGTCACATCTTATGTGCTTTGCTTGGAGCGTCTGTTTGCTTTAGTTTTTGTTTTGTTTGAATAAAGTCGGATCCTAGCATTCTTTATATTGGAGATATTACGCTCCGTTGTTTCGTATGAACACATGTGTTCTTAGCTTTATCTTTAATGTTCATTGCGAAAGTTGAACTACCTCATTCATTGATATATGGTTGGAAACGGAAAATGTCGCATGTGGTAATTGGTATAATGTCTTGAATAATGTGATACTTGGCAATTGTTGTGCTCATATAGATCTTGTTTAAGCTCTTGCATCATGTACCTTGTACCCATTAATGAATAACTACATAGAGCTTGTTAAAATTTGGTTTGCATGATTGTTCTCTCTAAGTCTAGATATTTTCTGGGTTGAGGTGTTTGAACAACAAGGAGACGATGTAAAGTCTTATAATGCTTACAATATGTTTATATGTGAGTCTTGCTGCACCATTTTATACTTGAGTTTGCTTCAAACAACCTTGCTAGCCTAGCCTTGTATTGAGAGGGATTCTTCTCGTGCATCCAAATACTTGAGCCAAAATCCATGCCATATGTGTCCACCATACCTACCTACCACATGGTATTTCTCCGCCATTCCAAAGTACATTACTTGAGTGCTACCTTTAAATTTCCACTCTTTACCTTTACAATACATAGCTCATGGGACAAATAGCCTTAAAAACTATTGTGGTGAAGAATATGTACTTATGTGTCTTATTTCTTAGTAAGTTGCTTGTTGAGCGGTAACCATGTTTTCTGGGGACGCCATCAACTTTTTACCTTTGTTGAATATCATGTGAGTTGCTATGCATGTTCGTCTTGTACGAAGTAAGGGCGGTTTTCACAATCAAATGGTTTGAGTATGCATACTTGTTAGAGAAGAACATTGGGCCGCTAACTATAGCCATGAATCATGGTGGAAGTTTCAGTTTGGACATAAAACCTCAATCTCTTATGAGAATATTAACTGTTGTTGAATGCTTAAGCATTAAAAGAGGAGTCCATTATCTGTTATCTATGTTGTCCCGGTATGGGTGTCTAAGTTGAAGAATGATCAAAAGCGAGAAATCCAATGCGAACTTTCTCCTTAGACCCTTGTACAGGCGGCATAGAGGTACCCCTTTGTGACACTTGGTTGAAACATATGTTATGCAATGATAATCAGTGTTAACCCAAGCTAATTAGGACAAGGTGCGAGCACTATTAGTATACTATGCACGAGGCTTGCAACTTATAAGATGTCTTATACATAACTCATATGCTTTATTACTACCGTTGACAAAATTGTTTCTTGTTTTGAAAATAAAAGCTCTAGCACAAAAATAGTAATCAATGCTTCCCTCTGCGAAGGGCCTATCTTCTACTTTATTGTTGAGTCAGTCTACCTATTCTTTCTATCTTAGAAGCAAACACTTGTGTAAACTGTGTGCATTGATTCTTACATGTTTACCTATTGCACTTGTTATATTACTTTGTGTTGACAATTATCCATGAGATATATATGTTGAAGTTGAAAGCAACCGCTGAAACTTATATCTTCCTTTGTGTTGTTGCAAAGCTTTCTACTAAGAATTTATTGCTTATGAGTTAACTCTTATGCAAGACTTATTGATGCTTGTCTTGAAAGTATTATTCATGAAAAGTCTTTGCTATATGATTCATTTGTTTACTCATTATCTTCATCATTGCTTCGAATCGCTGCATTCATCTCATGTGCTTTACAATAGTATGATCAAGACTATGATAGCATGTCACTTCAGAAATTATCTTTGTTATCGTTTACCTACTCGAGGGCGAGTAGGAACTAAGCTTGGGGATGCTTGATACGTCCCAAACGTATCTATAATTTCTTATGTTCCATGCTACTTTTACGATGATACTCACATGTTTTATACACATTATATGTCGTTATTATGCATTTTCCGGCACTAACCTATTGACGAGTGCCGAAGAGCCAGTTGTTGTTTTCTGCTGTTTTTGGTTTCAGAAATCCTAGTAAGGAAATATTCTCGGAATTGGACGAAATCAACGCCCAGGGGCCTATTTTTCCACGAAGCTTCCAGAAGTCCGAAGAGGAAACGAAGTGGGTCCACGAGGCGACGACACACTAGGGCGGCGCGGCCTGGGCCTTGGCCGCGCGGCCCTGTTGTGTGGCCACCTCGTGACGCCTCCTGACCTACCAGTTCCGCCTACTTAAAGCCTCCGTCGCGAAACCCCCAGTACCGAGAGCCACGATACGGAAAACCTTCCAGAGACGCAGCCGCCGCCAATCCCATCTCGGGGATTCAGGAGATCGCCTCCGGCACCCTGCCGGAGAGGGGAATCATCTCCCGGAGGTCTCTTCATCGCCATGATCGCCTCCGGATTGATGTGTGAGTAGTTCACCCCTGGACCATGGGTCCATAGCGGTAGCTAGATGGTCGTCTTCTCCTAATTGTGCTATCATGCTCGATCTTGTGAGCTGCCTATCATGATCAAGATCGTTACTTTGTAATCCTACATGTTGTGTTTGTTGGGATCCGATGGATATTGAATACTATGTCAAGTTGATTATCAATCTATCATATATATTGTTTATGTTCTTGCATGCTCTCCGTTGCTAGTAGAGGCTCTGGCCAAGTTGATACTTGTGACTCCAAGAGGGAGTATTTATGCTCGATAGTGGGTTCATGCCTCCATTAAATGCGGGACGATGTGACAGAAAGTTCTAAGGTTGTGGATGTGCTGTTGCCACTAGGGATAAACATTGATGCTATGTCCGAGGATGTAGTTATTGATTACATTACGCACCATACTCAATGCAATTGTCTGTTGCTTGCAACTTAATACCGGAAGGGGTTCGGATGATAACCTGAAAGTGGACTTTTTAGGCATAGATGCATGCTGGATGGCGGTCTATGTACTTTGTCGTAATGCCCTGATTAAATCTCATAGTACTCATCATGATATTTGTATGTGCATTGTTATGCCTTATTTATTTGTCAATTGCCCAACTGTAATTTGTTCACCCAACATGCTATTTATCTTATGGGAGAGACACCGCTAGTGAACTGCGGACCCCGGTCTATTCTTTACATCTGAAATACAATCTACTGCAATACTTTTTCCTTACTGTTCTTCGCAAACAATCATCTTCCACACAATACGGTTAATCCTTTGTTCACAGCAAGCCGGTGAGATTGACAACCTCACTGTTACGTTGGGGCAAAGTACTTTGGTTGTGTTGTGCAGGTTCCACGTTGGCGCCGGAATCCCTGGTGTTGCGCCGCATTACATTCCGCCACCATCAACCTTCAACGTGCTTCTTGGCTCCTCCTGGTTCGATAAACCTTGGTTTCTTTCTGAGGGAAAACTTGCTACTGTCTGCATCACACCTTCCTCTTGGGGTTCCCAACGGACGTGTGTTAATTGCACGCATCACCAGGCCCGGCAGGATTCCAAGCCAGTGAACTTTGATCCGGAGGTTGTAGAAGCGAGCGAAGGTCTCGACGGTAGGGGAGAGACCGACGAACCCTTCCATGAAGGAAACAAAAGAGGAAAGATAAAAAATGGCATTGCCAGGGAGATGGTGGGTTTGAAGTTCATAAAGGTCAAGGAAGCGCCGGAAAAAGTCCGACGCCGGAAGGCCAAGACTGTGCTCAAAATGGGCGGTAAAGACAACTAATTCGCCTGGCTCGGGCACAGGCTCTCGCTCCTTGCCAGGAATCCGGAAGAATACCTCTTCTGGTATCCTCCGGGACCGGTATAACCAGTCGATTTCCGCCTGACTCACGTCCGAGCCCTTCCAGGCTCCGCGAGTGTAAGCCGCGAGGTTTACACCGGCACCTTGATCCGAGCTGCTGGCTTCTTCCCCCAACCCGCCGGCTTCTTCATCCGGGCCACCGGCTTCTTCGTCCATCCGGGCAAGATCCTCCTTGAGCCCATCGGCTTCTTGCTCTACGGCTTGTTCTTCACCCAGAGAAATCTCGGGGGATTCGCTAAATTGGGTGCTACCAGAAAGCTCCCTGCTGTTTTCTTCGGAGGACATTTTGTCTACCAGTTGGTGTTACCTAACAACAACTTTCCCCGGATCTACTCGCTTGTGAAGATCTAGACATAAGAAAAAATGAAAAGAAAAAGGAGGTAAATAAATCTACCGAGCCCGTGAAGAACAGTGAGACGGGAAGGGAACCAAATCAAGCCATACTAACCTTAGATGGGCGGCGGAAGATCCCCGAGACATTGAACCGAGAGAACACCGGAGAAAGGGATGACGGCGGCGAGCGGTGGTGCCGGATGTCGGGAGGCAGTATGCCTCATAGAGGAGAGAGGATGACAAAGCAAGAGGTTGGATAAGTTGAAAGACTAAGCAACGCGGAGCGGTCCCCGCAGAACTTCGCCGGAGGAAGCGTCCTTAGCGACGGGCGGCGGCGCAGGAGCTCAGGGCACAGGGAGCGTTGGGAGTTTGGAAATGGCGAAGATGGGGGTGCGGTGAAGAGGACGAGGAACCGTTGCCCCTTATATACGAGGAGGTTAACGGGCCAGAAACTGCTCGGCCCGCGCCTCTTCAGCTGATGGGCCGCCACGCGGCATCGAGATACACGCGCCTTTTGAATCGGCCACACGAAGGGCCACACGGATCCAGTGTGGCACATTAAATGTGTGCGGGAGATGAGGGATTTGACCCCTGACACTGCCATGTCAGTTATAGTGCGCATGTCACTGACAAGTACGGTTCTCGAGTTATTCTCGGCTCCGTCGAGGAGAGTTTAATGACAAAGAAACCGGCAAGAAGAAGTCGGAATTGGTTTAAGGTGTTCGGCAAGGCGCCGGCTAAGTTTAAATTGAAACCGGAAGGATTAATCCGGTACGTTTGAGATGGGAACCTGGCGTGGTCCATCGGAAAGATCAGCCGGACCGCACCAGCTTCGGGGACTAATGTCGGGGGGTGGCCCCCGGTAGGCCAAGACCATGGCAAATATGCCATGATAAATCATTTGTGTACCAGATTAAAGATTAAACCATATGCTCCAAGATTGAGTGAGAATTGTGCTAAGTTAGTACAGACCGGTATACCAGGAGGGGTATACCGGAGTACCGTAAACATAGGAGTTTGAGTTACAAAGATAAAGATGCCGGAGCTCTAAGGTAAAGATACCGGAGAACCGGCATAGGCTCAACTGTAGCATGTCGGCATTCCAGTCAAATATTCCATCAAGGACCAGAGGACAAGATGAGCGAAGCACTTCAGCTTTAATTGAAGCCCTGACGCCAAATCAGAAGATGACGAAAAAGATACCGAACGAGGTCATCAGTTTCTAATTAAAGACAGAACCGGCGTCACTGGGCCAAAGTAGCTTCATAAAGTAGCTTAGCTCATCAAAGATTCCATTAGGGTTTCTTCCCTTGTAAGCCACCTCTCCCCCTATATAAGGAGAGGTGGCACACCCCTGTGCGGGGGGATCATTTGGGTAGCGAGTAGGGCAGGTCCTGTACCGTACGTTCTTCCACCTCTGGCTCTCAGCCAAGTTTAGCAATACATACCAGAATTTTGTCTCTTTTTCACTTTAACCTTAGCCTCACCCGAATCCTCAAGCGTACATTCGGCCCCAACTTAAGCCATCCTATGGCATTTGTTGTTCCACCACAACGACAACCTTGGTCTTGAGCATCAATGTGTGGCTTGCGATGAGGTGTCGGGTCCATGTTGAGTATGTCATTGTCGTGGGGTTGGTCGTCACGCCCATGTTGGGCATGGCGATCATGTGGATGGCGGTCATGGTGTGGTGCTTCATTTTGTTGAGGACGCTCATGTGGACGAGCATGTCTATGGAACTCTCCTCGCCTTGAGTTGGAGCGTGAGTCTTCATGGCGATCATGATGTCGATGAGGTCGAGGAAGGTCTCCTCGCCTTGAGTTGGAGCTTGATGAAGTATGGCGATCATGTGAGTAGTAATCTTGTGACGAGCTTGAGGATGATGAGGTAGAGCGGTGTCGGTGGCGGCGACTCAAGTTGGTGATGGCGTGCTCGAGGCTATCCATGCGGCGCTCCATGTTCACATCATTGGCCGCCATTTGGCCATTCAAGTTGTCTGTGGCTTCTCTAAGGAGGGTCATACTTGGTTGACGATGGTGAAGTTGTGAGCCACTTCCTCATAGTGCTCATCGATGCGCGTCTCGAACAAGGCGAGTTGCTCCTTTAATTCTTGGAGTTGTGTCCATAGATTATGTTGGGTAACCAACCTCTCGTTGTTTCGTAGGACTCCATCCTCCCTCGCTTCTTCTCCATTCCTATCCATGATATGAAGACAAGAACTAGGTTGTGTATGTTAGTGGAAGGATGCTACCTCACAACCTTACCTTGGTGTGATAGTATCGAGGTGATCAACCAACCGAGAGCAAAACAAATTGTATCGGGTACACACACAAAGGCACACGCAAAATCTAGCAAATATTGTGGTAGGCAAGTATTGTCGAGAACCAAGAGACGGAATCCAAAATCAAGTGTATTGTTAAAAGTGGCTAAGCTCCACAAATCAAATGTCCAAATGGTGATCACGGAAACACGCATGATGTGGAACACACACACAAGATGATTGGGATTAGTGCGACCAAGGAATGAGCGGAAAAACAAGATGGTCTACAAAGACCGGCGCGGCGTCACCCTAAAACTAGATGGCTCAAAGCTTGGGTTGCAAATCGAGAGACAACAAGATTTACATGAGGCCACTCTTCTCTTCTCTCTCTTTTGCTTAAAAGCTTTTTACTCTTTTGTATATGGCGGCACTTGCACTCGTTTGCTATTTTTGTGTTTTTCCGGCTTTTTCTCACACTATGATGGTGTTAGCCTTGCTTTTGCTATGTTTCCACACGAGCGTCTTGCTTATAAGCTTTACTCCACACTACACACACAACCTCACAATCGGGGCCACGTGCAATGTCTCGCAACACTTGATAAGCAATGCTCGATAGGATAGGTCGCAAAAGGAAGAGGGGCTACAAGGCAATGCAAGTTATACCTAGATGGTTTATAGGCCGTGATGATCACTCAACTTGCGATGGTGGTGGTGGTGGTGGTGGGTGTCAAAGTACGTTTGGAGATCCGGGGTGCCGAGGTTGTCTTCGCTTTTGCATCTTCGTTGCAGTGTTAGGGGATACAACTAAGGCACTCAAAACCAGAAACCCTACACAAATGTGAAGTCGTGGTTGAAATTGAGGTGGGGGAGCAGTTCCTAGATCCTGGTGGCAGTGCCGGCCTTGAGGGGGCGGTAGTGCCGGCCTCTGATGAACAACATGAATCTGTTCTTCGTGAAATGGACCAAAATTCGACCAAAACGATGAAATCGAAGGAATTGGCGGCTAGAAACGCAATGGAAAGGTAGATCAACCCTAGGGACACGAATCAATGGACCAAAACCACTCAAAACTCAACAAAATCACAGATCCGACCAAAGGCAATTTAGGGCTATTTTGTTTTTTGGAAATTTTTTAGAGGTGAAATTGGGTGGGTGGCGGGTCAAATTCGTGGTAACGAAGAGCTGCTGATACCCTATGATGAGGCCTAAGGGCTAGGATATGACCAGATCTCACGAATTGACCCAAAATAAAAAGGGGGGAAGAGGGGGAGATGAAGAACAAGATGAACACGAAGAACAACACACGCACACAAACCCGATACAACCGAATTTCACTCCCGTGGCTCGATGAACCATGACGATAGAATCACATGGGAGACACCGCGAGGTAGAATCCCGGTGTGAGAGATCAGTGAGGGAGATGAACAAAGCTATGGGAGACAGAGAGTGGATCACACTAGAATCTCCAATAACATCATCCAAATCTCACAAGAGGTAGCATTGAGGAACATAGGAGATCATCCCTGAGGTTTTGTGAGTAAAGCTCTAAAGATAATCCAATCCATGTCTAACCCTAATTCGTCGCTGGAGGAGCCCTGTATATAGTCCAGATCCAAAATAGGGGTAACTTAGTCATTTGTGAAATAAACACAGCCACATGATGAAAATGGACGGTTCTGATGAAGTCAACTCGGGTGGGGCCGGCAGTGCCGGGGTGCACTCAGCGGCAGTGTCGGCCAAGGGTTGCTGCTACGGCTTCATGCGATTCGGGTGGTAGTGCCGGCGTGTCGAGGCCGGTAGTGCCGGGGTGTCGAGGCCGGCAGTGCCGGCCTATGGCGGGCGGCAGTGCCGGCCCTGGGTTGTGTCCTCCGGCTGAAGTTCTTCTCCTTCTTCTTCCTTGTCAGGTGTTGGGCCATCCTTGGCGTATTCCTCTCGAGGTTCATACCTAATCACACAAAGAGTTTCAGAATGAAGTAGCAAACCATTCAAGGGTGTGTCGAGGTCGAGTGTAGATAGGATTGAGTTAACCATGTCATGTAGAGCTTTCACTCGGGCTCGAGTCATCGGTCCACTTGGGGGACTAGTTGGCCTTGGTGTAGTGTCGTCCTTCGGCGGGGCGACATCAATTTATCTTGAGTTAGGACATGAGGTGTTTGAAGAGAAAATTAAAAAAACATATGGAACTTTATTTGCATGCTATTAGCAATGTTATTAGTATGAATTCTTTGAACACCATTATTTATAATACTATGGAAAAGTCTAAGCTTGGGGAATCTAGTTTTTATGATCTTTTTAGTTCCCCGGCTTTAGATGAGAAAATTTGCTCTAATGCTATTTTATCTCCCATATGTGATAATTCTAATGATTCTTGTGATATTTTAAATCAACCTACTGAAAGTATTCCTTTTAAAATACCTATGAAAAATTGTTGAAAAGATCATGGATGAACGTTATGCAGGGGATGGAACAGTCCATCCAAGTGATCACTTGTTGAAACTTAAAGAACTTTGTGAGTTGTTTAAGGTTGCAGGTTTATCAAGGGAAAATGCCATGAAGAAATTATTTCCATTTTCACTTAAGGACAAAGCAAGGGAGTGGTATCAACTACTAGATGATCCTCATCATTCGGAGTGGAAGGAGCTTGAATCTCTCTTTTACTCTAAATTTTATCCTCCTCATCAAGTGCATTTAGATAGGAATTTTATTTATAATTTTCGTCCTCATGATGGAGAAAGTATTTCCCAAGCGTGGGGGAGATTGAAGTCACTAATGCTCAAATGTCCCATTCATTAGCTCCCCAGTAATATTGTTACTAATAATTTTTATGCAAGGCTTTCAGGACAGTACAAGGACTATCTAGATGCTTGTTTATAGGGATCTTTCACAAAGTAAGGAGGTTGAAGCTAAGTGGGATCTTCTTGAAACAATTCAAAGCAATACCAAAGATTGGGATAACGGCAAAGGTAAAGAATCAGGTATTGATAAGGGGTTGCCCGATCTTCTCAGTAAGCAAGGTGGATGGTGATGAACACGCGATGAACACAGTGGATGAAATCGATGAAAGTGGAAGATAACTTGTATGTCGCCGACGAAGTCTCTCGATTGATTCCTGTCGCCAATGCAACAGCTGTCAACCCTGGAAGATATTCGCAACTCAACACACTTGCGCACGTGATGCAGCCCCGCTCTAGGACGAAACTACATCATGGCCAACTTTTCCCCCAAGTGAACCAATGACCCGAGCCCGAGTGAAATCCATACATGATAAGGTGAATTCACTCCTTTCTACACTTGAACTTGACATAACCTTGGACGGATTGCTACCTCATACCTATGTCTATATGTCATTAGGTACCAATCTCGTCAAGGACCCGAAGGGAGCGTCAAGGAGCCGAGGAGGGGAAGAAGCCTCATTGCTCATGAACAAGAAGGGAAGACCAAAGAAGAAGAAGGAGAAGGGCTCCAGCCGCCAGCGACGACAAGGCTGGCACTGCCGCCCCCACCTGGTCGGCACTGCCGGTGGGCGCACCCCGGCACTGCCGGCCCAACTTCACCGGCACTGCCGGCCTCCTCCGGCACTGCCGCCCAGAGCCAGCCGGCACTGCCGCCCAAACCGGCACTGCCGCCCCGAGCACGCCAGCACTGCCGGCCCCAGCAAAGTCAACTGCATCTCAGCTGTCTATTTATCATCTATGGACGTAACTACTTTATTGTAATGCCCCTTATACCCCTGGAAGGATCTGGGCCTATAAGTACCCCTTACCCCACCTCAATTTTGGTTTAGACAAGATTTGGCTTAAACTACTTTGAGCTTTGTCTCCCTAGAACTATGTTCTTTGTATCAAGGCACTCTTGAGGGATTTCTGCTCTTCATGGATGATTCAAGGCTTCTACCTCTTTCATCCAAGTTCTAGTTGGATCTCCATCACCAATCTCTCACTTCTTAGATTCTACCCAAGGGTTTCTCTAAGAAGTGGTTCTATTGGCTTGGTCTAACCTACCAAGGGAGTAAATTTGGTTTGTGCTGGGTTGTGTGTGTTTTTGATTTGAGATTTGTGTGTGTTCTTCCCCTTTCCCATCTCTCCCATCCACTCACTTGGTCAAATTCGTGGGATCTGGGCACATCCTAGCCCTTAGGCCTCATCAAATGGCATCAGAGCCTCATCAAATGGTATCAGCAGCTCTTGGTTAGCCCGGATTTGACCCCTATCCATCCAATTTCACCCCAAAAAAATTCCAAAAAAATTTCCCCAAAAATAGCCCTAAATTGCCTTTGGTCAGATCTGTGATTTTGTTGAGTTTTGAGTGGTTTTGGTCCATGGATTTCGTGCCCCTCTGGTTGATCTACGTTTCCCCCACTTTCTAGACGTCAATTCCATCGATTTTGCTTGTTTTGGTCGATTTTGGTCCGCTTTTCGCGAAGAACAGTTCGAGATGTTCATCAGGGACCGGCACTACCGCCCCTGCCAGGCAGGCACTGTCGCACAGGCCGGCACTGCCGCCAAGAGCAAGCCAAGTTCGCCAGCTCCATTTCGACCAAGACATTTCCCCTTGTGTTTGTCTGTTCTGGTTTGAGTGCCTTTGGTGTGACACTAACCCGCAGCTAAGAAGCAAGCGACGACAATCTCGGCACCCCGAACTTGCAAACGTACTCTTGATCCCCCCACCATATTGCAAGTGCGTGTTCATCACCGCCTACACCACATCTAGGTGTAACTTGTAAGTCCTTTTTCCTTTTGCGATCCAAACCTCCCGAGCATTGCTTGTCAAGTGTTGCGAGACATTGCACGTGGCCCCGATTGCGAGGTTGTGTGTGTAGTGTTGAGTCAAGCTTATAAGCAAAACTCGTGTGGCAAAATAGCAAAAGCGAGGCTAACGCTAACATAGTGCGAGAAAAGCCCGGCAAAACACAAAAAAGAGTCCACGTGTTAACATATCAAAAGAGTGCAAGTGCCACCAAATACAAAAGAGTAAAAGCTTTTAAGCAAAAGAGAGAGACGAGAAGAGAGGTCGCGTGTAAATCTTGGTGTCTCTCCGTTTGCAACCAAAGCTTTGCCTCTCCTTGTGTTAGTGTGACACCGGGCACCACCTTGTTGGTTGGTTCTTGTGTTATTCCGCCCATTCCTTGGTCGCAATCCCCACTTATCTCGTGTGTGTGTTCCACATCTTTCGTGTTTTCGTGATCACCATGTGGACATTTGATTTTTGGAGCTTACCCACTCTTAACAACAAACTTGATTTCGGATTTTGACTTTTGGCTTTCCAGCATCCTCACCTACCACCATATTTGCTAGCTTTTGCGTGTGTTTTTGTGTATGCACCCAACACAAATTGAATTATCTCTTGGTTTAGTTAGTTGACCCAATTCTATCACTTCAAGGTGAGACTTGACGGTAGTTTCTTCCACTAACACCCACCACATAGCTTTTGTCGTGGTAACATGGATGTGAAGAAGAGGATATGGAAGACTACATGGACTACTTCGAGGAGGATACCTCCGCAAGCACCACGGATGTGGATGACCATGTGGAGCTCGACAGCAACTATGGCTCCGCAAGCACCGCAGATGAGGAAGAGCATGTGGTGCTCGACACCAACTATGGCTCCGCAAGCATCGCGGACATGACCGACATCGAGGAGCTCTACATCGACAATGGCTCAACAAGCATGGACGACATGGTGGAGCACCACCACGAGGACGACATCGACTCCACCATGAACAACACCGGTGCTCCAAAGTACCCTCGCCTGGCAAATGGAGCTACATATGAAGATAGAGGATCCTCAAGATGGCGCCAACAATAGAGTGCTTATGCACATGATCATCTACATCGAGCTCGTCATATGGATCATCAAGAGCGTCCCCAACACGATCGTCATCGACACTCCTTCCCAAACTCAACAAGGCGCCAAGAACAACATGCCAAGGCACGTGAGCCATCTCCTAGGCATGCCGAGGACCTTCATCGACTCACACCATCTCATGATAGTCGTCGACCACTACCACCTTATGGTCTCCATCGACATACGTCACCACATGATCTTCGTCGCCACAAGCCACCTCATGATCGCCATCGACCATCATCTTCCAAGGATCTTCGACGACACCCATCAAGACATGGTGATGAGGCACGAAGACGAGAGCCTCGACATGAAGGCGGCAAACACCATCATAGGGTGTCTACCACTCAAAGGGTGGAGAGGGCACATCAAGAGGACCTCCATAGTAAGGCGACTTCTACCTCTTGTGACACCACCACAATGGCCCCTACCTCGTCATATGCCTATGGACTCCGATGCTACAAGTGCAAGCAACAAGGCCACCTTCCACGGGAATGTCCCAATCTCCTATGTGATGTGTGCAAGGCCAAGGGTCACATGGCATGGCAATGCACATCGCCAAGCGCGAAGATGCTCCACTCCTACGAGCTACATGTTGTAACACCCCACTTTTTGCAACCTTGATTATTTGTTCATGTTGCAAAAATTAGGGGGAACAAAAACTTTTTCTTTAGACTAATTAAGATGAATTGCCTTGATCTGTTTCTTATGATGAATTGCCTTGATCTGTTGGTAGATGAATTGTCTTGATTTGCTTGTTGAGTTTTGTCTTGAGCTACCTCATAGAACAACACCCCTAGTGGTTAAACAAGCAACTCACCAAATAAAACACATGTGTGACTTAGGAAGAATTGTTTTCCTTCTTACTACATCAAACCTCTCTCCTGATGACAACATGAGTGTGCCATCTTGATTTTTCTCTTTGTGGTAGAAGATAGCTCAATCATCCTTAATTCAAAACTTGGGATCGTCTACCCCTAGCTACATCCCTCTCTTATACCCACTCATCCTTGTTGGTTTTGAGGCCATGTCGACCATCTGTGTTGACTGGCTTAAAATGTCCAGACTTGGGCAGTTAATCTCTAAGCAACCACAACTGTTATTGGTGGCCTCAATACATGGATCTCATCTATGCAACACCCTCTTCAACCTCCACGTCCTGCATGTCTCAGTCAATCCTTGCAACTCATATATTCAACTTGATCCGGTATCCTATCTCATGTTCCAGCACCAGATCACTTCTTCCTCTTTTACCTCTTGTTTTTGTTTTCATCCAAGTTTATCTTCACAAAACCAAGAGTGGGAATGATGGGTACATTTTGTAACCACCATCTACCCTTGAGAACACTCCTCCCCAAACTAGTTTCTCTCTCAAAAACCCTATTGATTTTCCTTCTCTAGTTTTGATCACAAAACTACTTCTAGTTTTATTAAACCTTTTCAAGATATTTCTTCAAAGAAAACAAGAAACTGAAATGGGTTTTGTTTTTCATCCCATTTCTACCAAGTACTGATTTCTAAAACATTATTTTCTATCTTGCCTTCTTTTTAACAAAAGGCTTGTTTATGGTACTTATACCATTCCTTGTTTTCCTCTTGCTTATTTTACATTTGAGAAAAACTCTACCTTACTTGAGAAAGTAAGTAGAATATTTTGAACTCCTATGTTCCAACTAGTTTCCTTTCAACATTTTCAAATTCCATTCCACTTGAGTTCATTCCCAATTGTCACTAGACAATTGAGGTGTTTTAAATACTTTTCAAATGAATCCTTTTTCATATGGCAACACTTGCACATCTTGTGTACATCTCTGATCTACCCCATAATGTTCCTTCATCCTCCAATTCTTGATCAAGTAGATGATCTCTTGATACTTTCTATTGGACTCCCTTCAACTAAACCCTAGACTCAGGGAGTAATTCAAATCACTCCCAATTGACCTCTTATTTGAAGAACAAGTTATATTTCATCATACCCATCTCAATCCTCTATTCTTTTCCATCATCACCTTGACCTCATGAATTGGTGATTTCTGCCACCATATTGATCCTTGTGAGTACATGGTTACTTCACTCACCATGTCTCTTAGTCTTGCTCTATAATTGTCTAAACCACCATCACCATCCCATCTACCTTGACATGCACATGCATTGTTGCATGTGGTCAATCCCAATCCTTCCAAAATTGAATTCAAATAAAAACTTCTAATCATCAAATATACCTTGGGAACTATCTTCATCATAAGTTGGTCTCAACCAAAGTGGTGGAGATTATTCTCATGGCACATGTCACCTTCATACTCCTTTTTATCTATATGTATCTACTCATATTTTTATCATAATCAAAGTCACTCATTGACATTATCTTCTCAACATCATGTCTTGGTCTATACACATGGATATTGTGCACCTCTCTTATTGTTCACTTGTGTTTTGGCAAAAATGGAGCCGGCCATTGTGTTGCCATAAGATTTCGGCCAGCCATTGTGATTCCCACTTTCTTCTCTTGCAAGCCTTGCCTCCCAACTACCCCAACAATTAAATGGGCAGCCACCCACATTAGCCAATCAAAAAGGAGGCAGCCACCCATCCTCCCTCTATATAAGAGCTTGGCCAGCCACCTCCACCCCCTTTGCTCATTTCTATCACACTCCACTCCTTCCTCCACTCCCTCATACCTTCATCCCCCTTCCTCCCCACGAGCTGCTGCTCCTCCTAGCAACCATGGCCGGCCATGGCCATGGAAAGCCACCAAGATGAAGCTCCCCTCCTCCCTCAAGCTCCTCCTCACCATGATAGCATCCCTCTCACTCTCTTCTCCCCTAACCTTAGATGGATCCAGCTCTCTTTCTCTTTTCCCCTCTCACAAGATTGGATCTTGATGCAGGTGCATGTTGGTCCAAGCATGGAGAAGGTTGAGCAATCCTCAGATCTGAAGCTCTTGATCAAAGTTCATCCAAAACCTTGCAGTAATTTCTGCTATCTTGCTGTTTCAGATTCTGTACGATCTTGTAAAATCCTCCAAAACTCGTGTGCAGATCCAAATCGAGTGATTCAAAGTTCCGCAGATAGATATTGAAAATATCTACAACTTGGCGTTGGTCTCATCCTCAAATACGTTACAGATTTTCCTTGGAAAATAAAGTTCTGTAAGCATGCACATTCACTGTTTGTTAGATTTGATCTGTTTTACAAAACCTTTTTGAGCAAACTCAACTGTGGGTGAAAGCCCTCTTCAATACCTTCATTTTGGCGTTGGTTTCACATCGAATGACCTCCTAAAACTGAAATATTTCACAGATCAAGATCTGGACAGATCTGGCTTTGTCGATTTAAACCAGGAGCTTGGGAACGAATTTTCGAATGAAACAAATTGGGTAAGAACCAACTTTTCAATACCTTTCAGATGCAACTGACCTCATATTTGTATGATTTACGTACGATTTGTGGTGAATTAAACTTGTTCTAAGTGTTCTGCAGACATGGCTGTTAGCTTTTAAATCACCAAAAATCCATTTTTGAACCTAATTGAGTGATTCCAATTCGGTAGGACTACTGAATGTTTTCTTAATCATCTCAAACAAGTTTCTAACATTTATCTGTTATGTAAATCCAGAGATAAAGCAAATGGTAAAGACATGCAGTAACCTTGTTAATCCAATTGTGAGAGTTTCAGAAACAATTTGAACCCAAATCCAATTGTGTATGCATCTCTGTTTAAATATCTTTCAAATACCAGTGGTCTCATATTTTTAGGATTTTTCTACGATTTATGGCTTACAGATCTTGTTTTCTGTACAGTCAGATTCAAGGAAATTCCTAAATCTGTAGGGTTAATATTTTTGGGTGAATCCAATTGGGTTAGTCTTGTATTAGTACTGGCCATCTAAGAAAAATATTATTAGTCTCTGTTCATGCATATTTGTTACTGTTAGTAATGTATAGGTGTGACATGCATTGTTGAAGCAAAACTTTTTGGTTTATTTGAAAACTTTAACCACCTCTTTGTATTAAAATTGGTCAACCAATGTTTTATGATTGCAAAACAAAACCTTTGCAATTTAACCAAGTTTTATTGTTTTGCTTAAGATTTCAAATGGTGTGGCATATCATTTACTTCCTATCCTTGGTAGTGTTTGGTAAATAAAATAAAATAAGAAGAATGATTATTTGTGCTTTTCCAAAAATCTTTGAAAATAAAATATAAATGTTTGTGATGCCAAACTAATGCACTTGTCCTCTTTCTAATGTTATCTACCAGGGGATACTTAGTTGTCCATGGTGATAACCGAGAGAGGCAATTGCTAAGCATGATACTCTCATACCTTTGCTAGGTAAATAAAATGGGTTCTCTTTTAGTTGCTTTGTAGTATCTATAAGTCTTTAATATGTTAGCCGTAGAAGAGTGGTTAGCTTTTGATTGTCGATTGTTGCATGCTTGTTATGATTGTTGCAATGTGATTGATTGTGTTCCTTTTATATTTTCCGGCGATAGATACGCACGATTCCGGAGAAGAAGAAGAAGTGGAATCGGACGAGGATTCTATTTATATTGTTGGAATTCTTATTTGATGGAGTTGAAGAAGTCCAGGGACAAATAAGCCAAGGCAAGCCATCTTTTGATCTCTGACTGGTGTCAAGTTGGATGTCATTTGTTGATGTCCAAAGCACCTTAATTCTATGTGTGTTATTCTCTCTATTTATGTCATCTATGTGTGATTGCAAGTGGGGTACTCCCTAGTGGTGATACTCCACTATTGTCGTTGTGATTATGGGATGCATGGTATCATTGCCGTGCCATTCCACTTGGTTATCTTGTATGCTCAACTTGAGCATGTTCCATCTCAAGATAGTAACTTACACCACACCCACCACTTTTGTAGTTTAGAGGCATCAATGTCATGATCTTGGTGTATTCTCAAAATGAGAGAGGTATGCCTTTGTACCATATTGGAGAGTTGGTTGGATAGTGATTCTCCACTATCCACATTGTATAGTTAGTACCACAAATCTGAGATTATATTCCTCTTTGTGTTGTCATCGTACATGCTTACCTTAAGCGAGTGTGATCCACCAATTACTCTTTTTACGCCATCTATGGCAAGATGACTCTCATCTCGGCCATAGTGCAATAGTAGTTCCACTCATGAAACTATAGGTTGGGAACCCCTCAAGGCTTACCTTGTTGTAAATATTTGTGAAAACCTTGGGTAAGTTAACTCTACCCAAGCGTATGTTTTGGAAAGGCAAAGTTCTTGGACAAGGATGTTGGAGGGATATACCTTGGGTAAGTTAACTCTACCCAAGGGTATGTTGTGGAAAAGCAAATGTTTTGAACAAGGTTGTTCGAAGGAATATGGTTGGTTGTTGGAAAATAAAGGAAGTGTGGGTAAAATGTTTTTAAAGGAGCACTGCGTATAAGTGTACGCCAGCCCAACTTTTATCGCGCAACCACTCTACCCCAACATGGGCACGGGGCTTAGCCCTAGTTTGTTGAAGCTGACATGAGACACCTTCACAACTCTCTAGGAGGGTCACGATGACCTCTGACACCGGGTTGCGCTCTGGAGGAGGCAATACACTCGTCTTAACCGATACCGGACGATTGCGAGGGTCTTCCGTCATGGCGCCGGAGATACGCTCAAAAGGAGGTATGTCGCCGGGGTGCCGGGAAGGGGTAAGCCCGCAGGGAAGGACTCATGTCAGTGGAGATAAGCGAAAGGTTATGTTCGGGTATCCATCGTGGCATACGTTGTTATGCGGGGATGATGCCCACACGATAGGTATCCGGATAGTTGTGGGGGAAAGTGTGCAAACTCTGCAGAGTCAAATCTATTCGAATAGCTGCGTCCGCGGTCATGGACGGGTCGGAACGGCCTACCTTAACCTGGGCTTGATTTTTGTTTTGCTAAATGCTTTGCAAAGAAAGTGTTGTGTTGGATGTACCGGAAGGGTACGGAAAAAGGGCGTGTGTCGACCATATGGAGATGGTCGTGGAAAAATAAGACCAAGTGGGGAACTCTTTCCTAATGTTTCATGTAGACGAACTCTTCTTTAACAAAGATATAGAGATGTCATAGGACTTGCTGAGTGTCCCCATCAATTGAGCTGGCGGTATGCTACCTCTTCTTTAACAAAGATATAGAGATGTCATAGGACTTCCTAGCATCCACGTCAAATGAGATGGCGATATGCTAACTCTTCTGCAATAAAGATATAGAGATGTCATAGGACTTCCTAGCCTCCACATCAAATGAGATGGCGGTATGCTAACTCTTCTGCAATAAAGATATAGAGATGTCATAGGACTTCCATAGCGCCGCACCAATTGAGATGCCGGAACGCGACCTCTTCTTTAAAGATATAGAGATGTCGTAGTCTATCTTTGAAGTATCTTCTTCAATAAAGATACAGAGATGTCATAGGACCACCATAGTGTCCCCATCACTTGAGATGTCGGGATGCTATATCCACAAGAGAAACTATTTCTCTTTCACATGCTATATCCACAAGAGAAACTATTTCTCTTCCACATGCTATTTTCCACTAGAGAAATTCACTCTTCCCTCTTGTCATCTTAGACTAGCACTTGTTATCTTGCAGTCTTGCAAAGTACCTTTCTTGATGGTTTGCGAGTACAATTCCAATGTACTCACGGCTTTGTCCCTGGCTATTTACTTGGCCAGACTTGAAGGAACTCGACAGACGAAGAAGGAGATGGCGACGTCTATGCGAGCTAGGAACGTCCTCCCAGTCAGTTGCATGTAGGGTTAAGGCAGATGACTTGGGCTCTGCGCTGCTGAAGTGATTCCGCTACTCTGATGATTACATTAGGCCCTTCGAGGCTATTATGTAAGTATTGGTCATGATGAGGTCTAAGACCCCGTGTGTGGCCCGATCTCGCGGATTGACTTCGAAACCAAAGGGGAGAGATGGGAGAACGCGAGGAACACGAAGAACACGACGGGCACGAGGAACTCCGAGACTCACGCACGCACACCAACCCGATACACCCGATGCTTACCTCCGTGGCTCGATGGACCACGCCAATAGAATCTCCTAGGAAGAGGCACGGGGCGGAATTCCCGGAGAGAGATTGGGGTTGGAGAGGAAGAGCTTGGTGAGTGAGAGAGAGTAACAAGTACTAGAATCTCAATCAACAAGATCAAAGTCAACAACCAAGGTGCCTTGATTACAGAGGGATGATACCCAAGGGAGACTAAGCTCAAAGGTAGGTTTGAGTTCAAAACAAGTCTAAAGAGCTAATGAGGGGTTCCAGCTACTTATATAGTCACACATAGCCAGCAAGGGCGAACAGTGCACGCGAAGGGATAAGTTAAGGCAGCTTGGTGGGGCATTCCCGTCGGATCCGGTTTGGGGTCCGGCTCGACCGGCCCGTGACCGGCTGTCCGGTCATGGGTCCGGCCGACCGGCCTCGCAACCGGCGGTCCGGTCATGGGTCCGGTCGACCGGGCGCAAACCGGAATCCTGCGAGGTTTCCGGTCGTCGTCCGGCACGAGGGAGCTGGCCCGGCTTGGCGCCCGGCTGACCGGGCCCGTGACCGGGCGTCCGGTTGTGGGTCCGGTCCGACCGGGTCCTGGACCGGCTAGCGTCCGTCTCTTCCTTGGAGCGCTTCGAGCGACGTCGGCTTCGGCTTCATGATCATCTCCATGTCCAGCTGCTTCTCTCCCTCCCTTGACCTTGGCGCCTCCTCCTCTCCGAGGTCTTGATGCGCCTTGTACCTAATGACACATAGCACGTCGGCATGAGGTAGCAATCCATCCAAAGGGGTACCAAGATCAAGGGTGGTGAGGAGCGAGTTCACCTCATCATGTAGAGCCTTGGCTCGGGCTCGTGTCATCGGTCCACTTGGGGGACTTGTTGGTCTTGGTGTGGAGGTGACCGAAGGCCACCCCGCATCATCTCCCCCCCCCCTTGGGAAAGAGTCGTCCTCGACTCTTGTGCCTCCTCATCTTCATGATATGGCGACAAGTCCGCCACGTTGAATGTGTTGCTCACCAAGTACTTGGAGGTGGGGATGTCGATGACGTAAGCGTTGTTGTTGATGCGTTTGAGGACCTTGAAGGGACCATCTCCTCTTGGCTTGAGCTTCGAGTTGCGTTCATGAGGGAATCTTTCCTTCCGGAGGTGGATCCAAACGAGGTCGCCTTCTTGGAATATGCGTTCCTTCTTCTTGGCGTTGAGGCGTGTAGCTTGACGAAGCACATGTTCTTGAATGGTAGCTCTTGTTTCTTCATGAAGCTTCTTGACGGCGGCGGTGCGCTTGTCGAAATCCATGTTGATCCGCTCATGAAGGGGAAGCGGGAGTATGTCGAGTGCCGTGAGAGGCTCAAACCCGTAGACGACCATGAATGGACTCCTTGACGTAGTCGAGTGCTTGGCGCGGTTGTAGGCGAACTCCGCGTGTGGAATGCATTCCTCCCATGACTTCAAGTTTTTCTTCACGAGAATGCGTAGAAGGGTGGAGAGGCTTCGATTGACCACTTCCGTTTGGCCGTCCGTTTGCGGGTGCGAGGATGATGAGAATAAGAGCTTCACTCCAAACTTGGCCATGAGCGACTTCCAAAGATAACTCATGAACTTTACGTCTCGATCCGACACTATGCTTTGCGGTACTCCATGGAGGCGAACAATTTCCCTGAAAAACAACGAAGCAATGTGTGAACCATCGTCGCTCTTATGGCAAGGTATGAAATGAGCCATCTTAGAGAATCTATCCACTACCACGAATATAGAATCGTGACCATGCTTAGTGCGAGGCAATCCTAGAACAAAATCCATGCTAATGTCCGTCCATGGTGCATGTGGAATAGGCAAAGGGGTGTAAAGACCATAAGGGTTGGAGGTAGACTTAGCTTGTAAGCATGTAGTGCACCGGCGGCAAAGGCGTTCCACGTCGCGGTACATTCTTGGCCAATAGTAGTGGGTTGAGAGCATGGCGTATGTCTTCTCTCGACCAAAGTGTCCCATAAGACCACCTCCATGTGACTCTTGCAAAAGCAATTTTCGAAGCGAAGACTCGGGAATGCAAATCTTGTTAGCTTTAAACAAGTAGCCATCATGCAAGTAGAAATCATCCACTCCTCGTTCAATGGAGCACTTCTCAAAAATTGGAGCAAAGAAAGAATCGGAAGGATAGAGTTCTTTGATCTCTTCAAGTCCCAAAACATGAAAATCCAAACGAGTTAGCAAAAGGGTGTTTTTGCGGGAAAGAGCATCCGCCACGACATTGTCCTTGCCCTTCTTGTATTTGATCACATATGGGAAGGACTCAATGAACTCGACCCATTTTGCATGTCTTTTGTTCAAGTTGTGTTGGCTTTTCAAATATTTTAAAGACTCATGGTCGGAATGAACTATAAACTCTTTTGGCCAAAGATAGTGTTGCCAAACTTCAAGAACACGAACCAAAGCGTAGAGCTCCTTGTCATATATAGGATAGTTGAGGCGTGCGCCATCCAACTTCTCACTATAGTATGCCACGGGTTTGCCCTCTTGCATAAGAACACCACCAATACCAAGCCCACTTGCATCACACTCAATCTCAAAAGTTTTAGCAAAATTTGGAAGAACAAGAAGGGGAGCTTCGGTAAGGCGTTTCTTCAACTCATCAAAAGCATTTTTTTGGGCCTTGCCCCAAACAAACGGAACATTCTTCTTGGTAAGCTCATTCAAAGGGCAAGCAATGGTGCTAAAATCTTTCACAAAGCGGCGGTAGAAACCGGCAAGTCCATGAAAACTTCGGACTTGGCCAACATTTGTAGGAGTAGGCCAATTATGGATGGCCTCTACCTTAGCAGAATCAACTTCAATCCCATTAGCGGAAACCACAAATCCAAGGAAAACCAATTTGTTTTGAGCAAAGGTGCATTTGGGGAGGTTAGCATAAAGCTTTTCATGACGCAAGATGCACAAGACTTCTCTCACATGTTGCACATGGTCCTCGAGACTTTTGCTATAGATGAGAATATCATCGAAATAGACAACCACACTCTTGCCAATGAGAGGACGCAAGATGTGATTCATGAGGCGCATGAAAGTAGATGGAGCATTGGAAAGACCGAAAGGCATAACGAGCCATTCATATAGACCGAGTTTGGTCTTGAATGCCGTTTTCCATTCATCACCAATAGCCATGCGGATTTGATGGTAACCACTACGCAAATCGATTTTAGAGAAAATCGTGGCACCACTAAGCTCATCAAGCATATCATATAAACGCGGAATGGGATGGCGGTAACGGACGGTAATGGCATTGATGGGGCGACAATCCATACACATCCGTTGCGTCTCATCCGGCTTAGGCACAAGAATCACGGGAACCGCACAAGGGCTAAGGCTTTCGCGGACGTACCCTTTGGCGAGGAGATCTTGTATTTGGCGTTGTATCTCCTTTGTTTCTTCGGAGTTGGTGCGGTAGGCGGCACGGTTTGGAAGCGGAGCGCCGGGTATGAGGTCGATGCGGTGTTCGATGCCTCGAAGTGGTGGTAGTCCATGAGGGAGCTCGTTGGGGAAGACGTCTTGAAACTCCTTCAAAAGAGACAACAAAGACGAAGGAATGTTGGTTAAGTCGTTAGTCGTCGATGATGGTCCCTTGCATATGAGGACGTAGTGCAATATGGTGGATGGGTTTGCTTGCACTTCTCTCCACTCGCTTTTGGTGGCTAGGAGGACGCTCTTTCGCTCACTCATGTATGGCTTGTGGCGCTCGCTCTCCATTTGGTGGGTCGCTCCCTCACCTCTCAACTCACTATGGTGTGTGCGGAGTTGTGCCCTCGCTAGAGCCTTTGCATTATCCGCGATGATTTGACTAGGAGTCATCGGGCGCAACTCGAACTTCTTGTCGTTGACCTTGAAGGTGTATGTGTTGGAGAGTCCATCATGTATAGCCTTCTTGTCAAATTGCCAAGGGCGGCCAAGCAACATGTGGCACACCGTCATGGGTACCACGTCACACTCAATAGTATCCTCATAGGGTCCAATCTTGAAAGTGACGGTGACGGTATGTTGTATCTTGACGTTGCCCTTGTCACTCAACCATTAGATATGGTAAGGGTGAGGATGCTTGCGGAGAGTGAGGTGGAGCTTCTCACACAACTCGGTGCTTGCAAGGTTATGGCAACTTCCACCGTCTATGATGACCTTGATCGACTTGCCACCAATTCCGGCACGGGTTTGGAAGATGTTGCACCGTTGTTCTTCCATATCATGAGGTTGTGTTGTTAGCACTCTTGTAACCACAAGTGAGGGACTTGGGTCATGCTCGCATAAGAGAGGATCTTCTCCACATTCTTGCTCATAAGCTTCTTCACTTTCCACGGCGGCTTGCACAAGGGCTTCATATTCATCCTCATCAAGCGTCTCGATATCACCATTCTCCATAGTGATCATGACCTTGGTGTTCTTGCACTCAAACGACTTGTGACCTTGGGTGCCACACTTGAAGAAAGTGACACTAGAGGGTCCCGTGGATGCCTTAGAGGAGGCGGTGGAGGAGACCGTTTGCTTCATGCGACTTTGGATAGTCGGTTTCTTGGATGTTGTAGAGGACACGCCGGCCTTGGCACTTGTAGCATGAGGAGTTGATGTAGTAGTAGGAGTCGGTGTAGCGAGCTTGGAGGAGAAGTAGGTCTTAGCCTTGGAGTACTTGATGTCCTCAATCACTTGGCGCTCGGCCTTCGACGCTTGATGGACCAACTCAACCATGTTGGAGTAAGGTTGAAACTCGACGATCCTCTTGATGGGGTAATTGAGGCCATTGAAGAAACGAGCAATGGTTTGATCGTCGGACTCTTGGATGTTGGCTCGCATCATAGTGAGCTCCATCTCCTTGTAGAACTCCTCAACGGTCTTGGTTCCTTGCTTCAACTTTTGGAGCTTGTTGAAGAGGTCGGTCATGTAGTGCGTGGGGACAAAGCGAGCATGCATCTCTTTCTTCATTTCTTCCCAAGTGTCAATTGGAGGTTCACCCTTCTCTTCTCTAAGAGTGAGGACTTGCTCCCACCAAGTATTGGCGTAGTCCTCGAACTCGAGAGACGCCATAGCCACCTTCTTGGCACCGGAGTAGTTGTGGATGCGGAATATCTTGTCAACCTTGAGTACCCATGAGAGGTAGGCCTCGGCATCTTCTTCTCCCTTGAACTTGGGCATGGTGAACTTGAGTCTTCCAAACATGTTCTCTTCATCCTCCAAGTTTCTTCGACGAGGAGGGGCACCTTCATCTCTTGCGGCTTGAGGAGGAATAGGAGGTCTTCTACGGCCAACCATAGCATTGGGTTGGCGTTGGAGGTGCACACTTGCTTCACTTGGTTCACGGTGAGGATGTGGTTGAAGATCTTGACGAGGTGGTTGACGATGCTCAATGTTGGGTCTCTCATCTTGATCATGGTGTGGGTCTCCTCTTCCACGTTGGTCATGGCGAGGATGATTGCGGAGATCACGCCTCGGTTGGTCTTGATGTCCATGGCCTTGAGCATCACCATGTGGCTCCATGTTGTGGAAGAAGTTTTCATGTTGGTGGCCGTCACGCCCATGGTGGGCATGGCCATCCGGTTGAGGACGATCTTGTGGAGGACGTTCTTGAGGACGAGCATGGCGATGGATTTCTCCTCGCCTAGAGTTGGAGCGAGAGTCTTCATGACGAGCATGTGAGCGATGAGGTCGATGATGGTCTTCATGCCTCGAAGAGGAGCTTGAGGACGAACGGTGACCATGAGAGTAGTAATCTTGTGACGAGCTTGATGATGATGAAGTAGAGCGGTGTCGGTGATGACGACCCAAGTTGGTGATGGCGCGCTCGAGGCTATCCATGCGCCGCTCCATGTTCGCATCATTGGCCGCCATTTGGCCATTCAAGTTGTCCGTAGCTTCGCGAAGGAGAGCCAAGTCTTGGTTCACAACGGAGAAGTTGTGTGCCACTTCATCGTATTGCTCATCGATGCGTGTCTCGAAGAGTGTGAGTTGCTCCTTGAACTCTTGGCGTTGCGTCCATAGGTTGTGTTGAGTAGCCAACCTCTCGGTGTTGCGGAGGACTTCTCCATCCCTTGCATCATCTCCACTCCTATCCATGATGCAAAGACAAGAACTATGTTGTGTATGTTAGTGGAAGGAGACTACCTCGCACTCTTACCAAGGTAAGATAGTATTGAGGCAATCCACCAAGCCGAAAGCAAGATCAAGTGTATCGGGAACACACGCAAAACCACACGCAAAAGCTAGCAAATATGGTGTTAGGCGAGTGTTGTGGAAAGCCAAAAGACAAATCCAAGATCGAGTATGTTGTTAAAAGTGGGTAAGGTCCAAAAATCCAAATGTCAATGTGAAGATCACTATAAACACGGTAAAAGTTGTGGAACACACACACGAGATAAGCGGGATTAGTGCAACCAAAAGTGAGCGGAAAAGTGTATGTACGGATGCTCGGTGTCACACTAACACAAGGAGAGGCAAAGCTTCGGTTGCAAAGGAAGAGACAACTAGATTCGCACGCGGCCTCTCTTCTCGTATCTCTCTTTGCTTAAAAGCTTTTTCTCTTTTGTATGTGGTGGCACTTGCACTCGTTTGTATCTTTGGTGGCACTTGGACACTTTGTATGTATGGGCGTATGGATGTATGGATGTATGGATGTATGGTGCTACTCGCACTCTTTTTGTGTTTTTGGGGCTTTTTCACGCACTATGTTAGCGTTAGCCTCGCTTTTGCTATCTTGCCACACGAGTGTTTGCTTGGATGCCTTACTCAACACGACACACACACCTCACAATGCGGGGCCACGTGCAATGTCTCGCAACACTAGACAAGCAATGCTCGATGGGATAGATCGCAAAAGGAAGAGGGGTTACAAGGTGACAGCTGCAAGTTATACCTGCGATGGTGGTGGTGGTGGAGATCGCCGGATGTCGAGGTCGAAGGGGCGCCAAGATGCGCCCGGTCTGGGGCCCGGTTGGACCGGCTCCTGGACCGGCGTGTCCGGTTGGCCGGCCGGTCGGACCGGGTTCTCGTGGCCGGCTCGTCCGGTCCGTGGCCCGGTTGACCGGGCTCGAAACCGGGTTTCACGATTTTGAGTTTTCTCTCTCCTGTTCTTCCCCAAACCAAAACCAAATCGACCAAATCGAAGGGAAACGATGGAATTAGAGGCTCAAAGTTGGGGAAATAGTAGATCAAGCACAACAACACCAAATCCACGGACCAAAACCACTCAAAACGCAACCAAATCACATATCGGTCAAGAGGCAATTTGGGGCTATTTTTGGGGATTTTTTTGGAAAATTTTCTAGGAACGGAATCGGGTGGGTGGAGGGTCAAATCCGCGGTAACCAAGAGCTTCTGATACCATATGATGAGGTCTAAGACCCCGTGTGTGGCCCGATCTCGCGGATTGACTTCGAAACCAAAGGGGGAGATGGGAGAACGCGAGGAACACGAAGAACACGACGGGCACGAGGAACTCCGAGACTCACGCACGCACACCAACCCGATACACCCGATGCTTACCTCCGTGGCTCGATGGACCACGCCAATAGAATCTCCTAGGAAGAGGCACGGGGCAGAATTCCCGGAGAGAGATTGGGGTTGGAGAGGAAGAGCTTGGTGAGTGAGAGAGAGTAACAAGTACTAGAATCTCAATCAACAAGATCAAAGTCAACAACCAAGGTGCCTTGATTACAGAGGGATGATACCCAAGGGAGACTAAGCTCAAAGGTAGGTTTGAGTTCAAAACAAGTCTAAAGAGCTAATGAGGGGTTCCAGCTACTTATATAGTCACACATAGCCGACAAGGGCGAACAGTGCACGCGAAGGGATAAGTTAAGGCAGTTTGGTGGGGCATTCCCGTCAGATCCGGTTTGGGGTCCGGTCTGACCGGGCCTGTGACCGGGCTGTCCGGTCATGGGTCCGGTCGACCGGCCCTGCAACCGGGCGGTCGACCGGGCGCAAACCGGAATTCTGCGAGGTTTCCGGTCGTCGTCCGGTACGAGGGAGCTGGCCCGGTTTGGCGCCCGGTTGACCGGGCCTGTGACCGGGGCGCCCGGTTGTGGGTCCGGTCCGACCGGGTCCTGGACCGGCCAGCGTCCGTCTCTTCCTTGGAGCGCTTCGAGCGACGTCGGCTTCGGCTTCATGATCATCTCCATGTCCACCGCTTCTCTCCCTCCCTTGACCTTGGCGCCTCCTCCTCTCCGAGGTCTTGATGCGCCTTGTACCTAATGACACATAGCACGTCGGCATGAGGTAGCAATCCATCCAAAGGGGTACCAAGATCAAGGGTGGTGAGGAGCGAGTTCACCTCATCATGTAGAGCCTTGGCTCGGGCTCGTGTCATCGGTCCACTTGGGGGACTTGTTGGTCTTGGTGTGGAGGTGACCGAAGGCCACCCCGCATAAGGTCATGTGACCATGTTGTAATTTTCTTATTCCGTTTTGTAATGGATGGTGTAATTTGATATCAGTTCGGTTATGTGTTCACGGCGCACTGATCATGGGATCGTGAATTGTATACATCACAGGGAATTTCGGACAGCTAGTCCGGGGTCCCCACAGAGCTGGTATCAGAGCTATCCTGACTGTAGGAGACCTTAGTTAGCATGGATGTTAGTTAGGAAGCAATTACTTGGGAAAAACTATTTACGAAACAAATTCTTTCTTTAGTCGGAAGCATAGCTTCTACTCCTCTTATTACTTCAAAACTTCTAAATTCGTATCTCTCCGTTTTATAAAAAGGTTTGAAAATTCTTACTCTATTGTCTCATCCAATTCAAACCTACATATTGGACGATGTTCCCGACTTAGACCCGGAGACTCGAAGGCGAAGATGGATCAACCTTTTATGAAGTCTCATGAATCTCCAACAACAGCTATTGAATTGGATACCAATTTAGCCGTGCTCTTGTAGAAAGGATAGCATCATATCTTTGGTTGTCACCAAAGTATGTCAAGGATCTGACCTTGTTCCTCCGTGGACTTGCAATTTTTGCAGTCGTCTGGGATCAAGTCCTCAGTTCTTGACTAGTACTTTTTAGGCCAGCCACCAGAAGTTGCCGCCTTTGGGAGTTCTTCAACAACTACCTCTCTGAAGACCTCACGTCCCCGAGATGTTTACAACAGAAGACTGCACAGTTTTCGCCTCCACCTCAACATCGACGAGACAACACCAGGCCTGCTTCACCACCAACTACTACAAGGATCCAAGTTGAAGCCAATGTCAACAAAATGAAGACAACGACATATGTGACCAGCCCCCAAACCTATAGGATGGATAGGACAAACTCAATCATTTTGATTGAGCTACCCCCGCGCATTAGGATTTCCTGGGTACTTAGAGTACCATGTCTGGTTTGATGATTGCTTGTAGTTCCCTAGTGTGCTGCCTTGAGTGTTTGTATCTGTTTGTTGTGTGTATTTTTGTCTTGCTATTTAGGTCTGAAAAACACTCTTAGTGTGATAACCTAGCGTAGGTAGCCTCCCTAGGAAGTTATCACCCTCACCTACCTCGCCGATGTATTGCTAACTGCTAGTTAGTTGGATAGGTTAACGGAAGACTCTAACTCTAAACCCGTTAACAGTTGATTTTCAACCATCAGGAAAACTAACCCAGACCCCTATCTCCGCTTACTACTTCCAAGATCAGCTGAAACATCTCTACTACACCAACAAAGCAGAAGCCAATACCATCAAGATCCGCCGAAGCATCTCTACTACGCCAAGAAAGCATAAGCCCCTACCTTCAAGAGTGACTGCACCTCTGCGAGAAGACATATTAATTTTGCCTAACCTTGGAGTATATTCGCGTTAACCTCGAGGATATCTTCTTGAAACCACCCTCTAACACACCGTCTAACAAGCTAAACAATAGAGTCAAAGCCAAGCTACATCACATGGTTCATCTGGTCATCATCAAGTGAAGCTCATGAAGATACCGGAAGACTCGAGATTGAGTGTAAATTGCCCGCCCCCTTCTTAGCTGATATAAGTCAACACCGACCCGCAAGCTGAAGATTGTCTTCGACGACTTTTGTTGTTGTTTCATATGGATACCAACCAGCCGTTTTATCCACTTACTAACTCATCACGCGTCCCATATGGTTGAGTTAATACCGTGAGTGCCTCTTGAAGTGGTGGTCTGCACGTCGCCCCCAAAGATTCTTCAACTGAACAAGGAAGATCGACGACTTCTTCAGAAGCCCCCGACAGAACCGCAAGGCAGAAGCTCTGAGTTTTTCCGAAACCCTCGATGAAAAATCTTAACGGTAGAAGACTCCGTCTTCCACTAAAATTTGGAGCTAACCCTAAAATTTTAAACCTTTCTAACACACCGTTGGAAACGAGGGATGCACTAAACCCTCTTGAAGCCATGGACTACACAACGCTCTCTGAAGATGTTCGACTCAAGACTAGGGATCAATGGCTTCTCCAAGAATCGCCCGACAAGACCCGTGGCCGAAGCTTACAGTTTTTAACGCCCCTCCCTGATGAACAATTTTAAGGGTGGAAGACTTTGTCTTCCACTAGAACTTAAAGCTAACTCTAAAAAGTTTTCAACCCTGCTAAAGCACCGTTCGAGTACACTAACTCTCCTAGAAATCGTAAACCCCCGCTAGGGTCGTGAAGAAACTACAGATCCCACACCTGCATGGAGTAGTCAACCCTTCACGAAGCTTGCCCTCGGAAGAAATCTATCATGTCTCCCAGAAGATAAAGCAATGACCTTCTCAACAATGGCACATCTACAGAAGAATGGAGTCTAACTTTAGCTAAACTTTACAACCCCTCTAGTTCTACGCTCAGTAATCTCGGGACGAGATTAGTTTAAGGGTGGAAGATCTGTAACACCCCACCTTTTGCAACCTTGATTATTTGTTCATGTTGCAAAAATTAGGGGAACAAAAACTTTTTCTTTAGACTAATTAAGATGAATTGCCTTGATCTGTTTGTTATGATGAATTGCCTTGATCTGTTGGTAGATGAATTGTCTTGATTTGCTTGTTGAGTTTTGTCTAGAGCTACCTCATAGAACAACACCCCTAGTGGTTAAACAAGCAATTCACCAAATAAAACACATGTGTGACTTAGGAAGAATTGTTTTCCTTCTTACAACATCAAACCTCTCTCCTGATGACAACATGAGTGTGCCATCTTGATTTTTCTCTTTGTGGTAGAAGATAGCTCAATCATCCTTAATTCAAAACTTGGGATCGTCTACCCCTAGCTACATCCCTCTCTTATACCCACTCATCCTTGTTGGTTTTGAGGCCATGTCGACCATCTGTGTTGACAAGCTTAAAATGTCCAGACTTGGGCAGTTAATCTCTAAGCAACCACAACTGTTATTGGTGGCCTCAATACATGGATCTCATCTATGCAGCACCCTTTTCAACCTCCACGTCCTGCATGTCTCAGTCAATCCTTGCAACTCATATATTCAACTTGATCTGGTATCCTATCCCATGTTCCAGCACCAGATCACTTCTTCCTCTTTTACCTCTTGTTTTTGTTTTCATCCAAGTTTATCTTCACAAAACCAAGAGTGGGAATGATGGGTACATTTTGTAACCACCATCTACCCTTGAGAACACTCCTCCCCAAACTAGTTTCTCTCTCAAAAACCCTATTGATTTTCCTTCTCTAGTTTTGATCACAAAACTACTTCTAGTTTTATTAAACCTTTTCAAGATATTTCTTCAAAGAAAACAAGAAACTGAAAAGGGTTTTGTTTTTCATCCCATTTCTACCAAGTACTGATTTCTAAAACATTATTTTCTATCTTGCCTTCTTTTTAACAAAAGGCTTGTTTATGGTACTTATATCATTCCTTGTTTTCCTCTTGCTTATTTTACACTTGAGAAAAACTCTACCTTACTTGAGAAAGTAAGTAGAATATTTTGAACTTCTATGTTCCAACTAGTTTCTTTTCAACATTTTCAAATTCCATTCCACTTGAGTTCATTCCCAATTGTCCCTAGACAATTGAGGTGTTTTAAATACTTTTCAAATGAATCCTTTTTCATATGGCAACACTTGCACATCTTGTGTACATCTCTGATCTACCCCATAATGTTCCTTCATCCTCCAATTCTTGATCAAGTAGATGATCTCTTGATACTTTCTATTGGACTCCCTTCAACTAAACCCTAGACTCGGGGAGTAATTCAAATCACTCCCAATTGACCTCTTATTTGAAGAACAAGTTATATTTCATTATACCCATCTCAATCCTCTATTCTTTTCCATCATCACCTTGACCTCATGAATTGGTGATTTCTGCCACCATATTCATCCTTGTGAGTACATGGTTACTTCACTCACCATGTCTCTTAGTCTTGCTCTATAATTGTCTAAACCACCATCACCATCCCATCTACCTTGACATGCACATGCATTGTTGCATGTGGTCAATCCCAATCCTTCCAAAATTGAATTCAAATAAAAACTTCTAATCATCAAATATATATACCTTGGGAACTATCTTCATTATAAGTTGGTCTCAACCAAAGTGGTGGATATTATTCTCATGGCACATGTCACCTTCATACTCCTTTTTATCTATATGTATCTACTCCTATTTTTATCATCATCAACGTCACTCATTGACATTATCTTCTCAACATCATGTCTTGGTCTATACACATGGATATTGTGCACCTCTCTTATTGTTCACTTGTGTTTTGGCAAAAATGGAGCCGGCCATTATGTTGGCATAAGATTTCGGCTAGCCATTGTGCTTCCCACTTTCTTCTCTTACAAGCCTTGCCTCCCAACTACCCCAACAATTAAATGGGCAGCCACCCACATTAGCCAGTCAAAAAGGAGGCAGCCACCCATCCTCCCTCTATATAAGAGCTTGGCCGGCCACCTCCACTCCCCTTTGCTCATTTCTTTCACACTCCACTCCTTCCTCCACTCCCTCATACCTTCCTCCCCCTTCCTCCCCACGAGCTGCTGCTCCTCCTAGCAACCATGGCCGGCCATGGCCATGGAAAGCCACCAAGATGAAGCTCCCCTCCTCCCTCAAGCTCCTCCTCACCATGAGAGCATCCCTCTCACTCTCTTCTCCCCTAACCTTAGATGGATCCAGCTCTCTTTCTATTTTCCCCTCTCACAAGATTGGATCTTGATGCAGGTGCATGTTGGTCCAAGCATGAAGAAGGTTGAGCAATCCTCAGATCTGAAGCTCTTGATCAAAGTTCGTCCAAAACCTTGCAGTAATTTCTGCTATCTTGCTGTTTCAGATTATGTACGATCTTGTAAAATCCGCCAAAACTCGTGTGCAGATCCAAATCGAGTGATTCGAAGTTCCACAGATAGATATTGAAAAGATCTACAACTTGGCGTTGGCCTCATCCTCAAATACGTTACAGATTTTCCTTGGTAAATAAAGTTCTTTAAGCATGCACATTCACTGTTTGTTAGATTTGATCCGTTTTACAAAACCTTTTTGAGCAAACTCAACTGTGGGTGAAAGCACTCTTCAATACCTTAATTTTGGCGCTGGTTTCACATCGAATGACCTCCTAAAACTGAAATGGTTCACAGATCCATATCTGGACAGATATGGCTTTGTCGAATTAAACCAGGAGCTTGGGAACGAATTTTCGAATGAAACAAATTGGGTAAGAACCACCTTTTCAATACCTTTCAGATGCAACTGCCCTCATATTTTTATGATTTATATACGATTTGTGGTGAATTAAACTTGTTCTGAGTGTTCTGCAGACATGGCTGTTAGCTTTTAAATCACCAAAAATCTATTTTTGAACCTTATTTAGTGATTCCAATTCGGTAGAACTACTGAATGTTTTCTTAATCATCTCAAACAAGTTTCAAACATTTATCTATTATGTAAATCCAGAGATAAAGCAAATGGTAAAGACATGCAGTAACCTTGTTAATCCATTTGTGAGATTTTCAGACATAATTTAAACCCAGATCCAATTGTGTATGCATCTCTGTTTAAATATCTTTCAAATGCCAGTGGTCTCATATTTTTAGGATTTTTCTACGATTTATGGCTTACAGATCTTTTTTTCTGTACAGTCAGATTCAAGGAAATTCCTAAATTTGTAGGTTTAATATTTTTGAGTGAATCCAATTGGGTTAGTCTTCTATTAGTACTGGCCATCTAGGAAAAATATTATTAGTCTCTGTTCATGCCTATTTGTTACTGTTAGTAATGTATAGGTGTGACATGCATTGTTGAAGCAAAACTTTTTGGTTTATTTGAAAACTTTAACCACCTCTTTGTATTAAAATTGGTCAACCAATGTTTTATGATTGCAAAACAAAACCTTTGCAACTTAACCAAGTTTTATTGTTTTGCTTAAGATTTCAAATGGTGTGGCATATCATTTACTTCCTATCCTTGGTAGTGTTTGGTAAATAAAATAAAATAAGAAGAATGATTTGTGCTTTTCCAAAAAATCTTTGAAAATAAAATATAAATGTGTGTGATGCCAAACTAATGCACTTGTCCTCTTTCTAATGTTATCTACCAGGGGATACTTAGTTGTGCCATGGTGATAACCGAGAGAGGCAATTGCTAAGCATGATACTCTCATACCTTTACTAGGTAAATAAAATGGGTTCTCTTTTAGTTGCTTTGTAGTATCTATAAGTCTTTAATATGTTAGCGGTAGAAGAGTGGTTAGCTTTTGATTGTTGATTGTTGCATGCTTGTTATGATTGTTGCAATGTGATTGATTGTGTTCCTTTTATATTTTCCGGCGATAGATACGCACGATTCCGGAGAAGAAGAAGAAGTGGAATCGGACGAGGATTCTATTTATATTGTTGGAATTCTTATTTGATGGAGTTGAAGAAGTCCATGGACAAATAAGCCAAGGCAAGCCATCTTTTGATCTCTGACTGGTGTCTAGTTGGATGTCATTTGTTGATGTCCAAAGCACCTTAATTCTATGTGTGTTATTCTCTCTATTTATGTCATCTATGTGTGATTGCAAGTGGGGTACTCCCTAGTGGTGATACTCCACTATTGTCGTTGTGATTATGGGATGCATGGTATCATTGCCGTGCCATTCCACTTGGTTATCTTGTATGCTCAACTTGAGCATGTTCCATCTCAAGATAGTAACTTACACCACACCCACCACTTTTGTAGTTTAGAGGTATCAATGTCATGATCTTGGTGTATTCTCAAAATGAGAGAGGTATGCCTTTGTACCATATTGGAGAGTTGGTTGGATAGTGATTCTCCACTATCCACAGTTAGTACCACAAATCTGAGATTATATTCCTCTTTGTGTTGTCATCATACATGCTTACCTTAAGCGAGTATGATCCACCCATTAATCTTTGTACACCATCTATGGCAAGATGACTCTCATCTCGGCCATAGTGCAATAGTAATTCCACTCATGAAACTATAGGTTGGGAACCCCTCAAGGCTTACCTTGTTGTAAATATTTGTGAAAACCTTGGGTAAGTTAACTCTACCCAAGCGTATGTTTTGGAAAGGCAAAGTTCTTGGACAAGGATGTTGGAGGGATATACCTTGGGTAAGTTAACTCTACCCAAGGGTATGTTGTGGAAAAGCAAATGTTTTGAACAAGATTGTTCGGAGGAATATGGTTGGTTGTTGGCAAATAAAGGAAGTGTGGGTAAAATGTTTTTAAAGGAGCACTGCGTATAAGTGTACACTGATACGTCTCAAACGTATCTATAATTCCTTATGTTCCATGCTACTTTTATGATGATACTCACATGTTTTATACACATTATATGTCATATTTATGCGTTTTCCGGAACTAACCTATTGACGAGATGCCGAAGAGCCAGTTGCTGTTTTCTGCTGTTTTTGGTTTCAGAAATCCTAGTAAGGAAATATTCTCGGAATCGGACGAAATTAACGCCCAGCATCTTAGAATTCCACGAAGCTTCCAGAACACCCGAGAGGGACCAGAGGAGGGCCACGGGGGGCCCACACGTGTGGGCGGCGCGGCCAAGGAGCCGGGCGCGCCGCCCTGCGTGTGGTGGCCCCGTCGGCCTTCCGACTCCGCCTCTTCGCCTATTTAAGGGTCCACGACCTAAATCTTCGAGACGGAAAAGCCACGGTACGAGAAACCTTCCGGAGCCGCCGCCATCGCGAAGCCAAGATGCGGGGGACAGGAGTCTGCTGTTCGGCACGCTGCCGGGATGGGGAAGTGCCCCGGAAGGCTCCTCCATCGACAGCCACCGCCATCTTCATCACCGCTCTTTGTCTCCCATGAGGAGGGAGTAGTTCTCCACTGGAGCTAAGGGCTCTACCGGTAGCTATGTGGTTAATCTCTCTCTATGTACTTCAATACAATGATCTCATGAATTGCTTTGCATGATTGAGATCCATATGATGAGCTTTGTATCACTATTCAGTCTATGTGCTACTCTTGTGATGTTATTAAAGTAGTCTATTCCTCCTTCACGGTGTAATGGTGACGGTGTGTGCATCGTGTAGTACTTGGCGTAGGTTATGATCATAATCTCTTGTAGGTTATGGAGTTAATTATTACTATGATAGTATTGATGTGATTTATTCCCCCTTCATAGTGTAAAGGTGACGAGTGTGTATGCTATGTTAGTACTCGGTTTAAGTTGCAAAGATCTATTATGCTCTAAAGGTTACTTAAATATGAATGCCGAATGTTGTGCGAGCTTGTTAACTCCGGCATTGAGGTGCTCTTGTAGCCCTACACAACGAATGGTGTTCATTATCAAACAAGAGTATATGTAGCACAAAGGAAGAGAACTTATTTATTATGTGATCAATGTTGAGAGTGTCCACTAGTGAAAGTATGATCCCTAGGCCTTGTTTCCAATACGCAAACACCGCTTGTTCATTGTTCTACTGCATGTTTACTTCCTGCAATATTACTACCATCAAGCTGCACGCCGGCAAGCACTTTTACGGCGCCGTTACTACTGCTCATATTCATTCATACCACTTGTATTTCACTATCTCTTCGCCGAACTAGTGCACATATACATCCGACAAGTGTATTAGGTGTGTTGGGGACACAAGAGACTTCTTGTATCGTGATTGCGGGGTTGCTTGAGAGGGATATCTTTGACCTCTTCCTCCACGAGTTCGATAAACCTTGGGTGATCCACTTAAGGGAAACTTTCTGCTGTTCTACAAACCTCTGCTCTTGGAGGCCCAACACTGTCTACAAGAATAGAAGCACACGTAGACATCAAGCACTTTTCTGGCGCCGTTGTCGGGGAGGAAAGGTAAAAGGCACTCACATTCCGGTCCCAGGTAACTAAGTTATTTTACACTGTTGCCGTGTGTGAGTGCTCGAAGCTATTTCCTTTAGATCCTGCAATTGCATCTTTTTGTTTCTTGTTTTTATTCACTAGTTAGGCATAATGGAAGACAATAACAAATGAGAGCTCTTTATGAATCTTTATCTTGAATTAGGACATTGATGTGTTTGAACAGAAAATTAAAAAAACCTATGGAATCTTATTTGCATGCTAGTAGCAATGTTATTAGTATGAATGCTTTGAACACCATTGTTGCTAATGCTATGGAAGAATTTAAGCTTGGGGAGGTCGGTTTTGATGAAAATGATCTCTTTAGTCCTCCGGGTATTGAGGAGAAAGTTTATGTTGATTATGATATGCCTCCTATTTATGATGATTATAATGATAGTGGTCTTTTGGTGCCGCCTACTATGGAGGATAAGTTTAATTATGATTACAATATGCCTCCTATATTTGATGATGAGAATAATAATGATAGCTACTTTGTTGAATTTGCTCCCACTACAACTAATAAAATTGATTATGCTTATGTGGAGAGTAATAATTTTATGCATGTGGCTCATGACAAGAACGTTTTATGTGATACTTATATTGTTGAGTTTGTTCATGATGCCTCTGAAAGTTATTATGAGAGAGGAAAATATGGTTGTAGAAATTTTCATGTTACTAAAACACCTCTCTATATGCTGAAATTTTTGAAGTTACTCTTGTTTTATCTTCTTATGCTTGTCACTTTGTTCTTCATGAATTTATTTGTGTACAAGATTCCTTTTCATAGGAAGTGGGTTAGGCTTAAATGTGTTTTGAATTTGCTTCTTGATGCTCTCTTTTGCTTCAACTCTTATTTCTTGCGAGTGCATCATTAAAATTACTTAGCCCATCTTAATGGCTATAAAGAAAGCACTTCTTGGGAGATAACCCATGTGTTTATTTTACTACATCACTTTTCTTTTATATTTGAGTCTTGAAAGTTGTTACTACTGTAGCAACCTCTCCTTATCTTTATTTTATTGCATTGTTGTGCCAAGTAAAGTCTTTGATAGCAAGGTTCATACTAGATTTGGATTTACGCACGAAACAGATTTACGTACGTCACGAATTTGGGCAGGGTTCTCTGTAGGTAACTCAGAAAAATCTGCCAATTTACGTGCGTGATCCTCAGATATGTACGCAACTTTCATTCAATTTGAGCATTTTCATCTGAGCAAGTTAAGTGCCTCTGTAAAATTCGTCTTTACGGACTATTCTGTTTTGACAGATTCTGCCTTTTATTTCGCATTGCCTCTTTTGCTATGTTGGATGGATTTCTTTGTTCCATTAACTTTCAGAAGCTTTGGGCAATGTCCAGAAGTGTTAAGAATGATTGTGTCACCTCTGAACATGTGAAATTTTTGATTATGCACTAACCCTCTAATGAGTTTGTTTTGAGTTTGGTGTGGAGGAAGTTTTCAAGGGTCAAGAGAGGAGGATGATATACTATGATCAAGAAGAGTGAAGAGTCTAAGCTTGGGGATGCCCCGTGGTTCATCCCTGCATATTTCAAGAAGACTCAAGCGTCTAAGCTTGGGGATGCCCAAGGCATCCCCTTCTTCATCGACAAATTATCAGGTTCCTTCTCTTGAAACTATATTTTTATTCGGTCACATCTTATGTACTTTACTTGGAGCGTCTGTTTGCTTTTATTTTCGTTTTGTTATTTTAATTCTACGAATAAATGCTTGTATGGGAGAGAGACACGCTCATTTGTTGCATATGAACACATGTGTTCTTAGCTTACTTTTAATGTTCATGGCGAAGGTTGAAAGCTGCTTCGTTCATTGTTATATGGTTGGAAACGGAAAATGCTTCATGTGGTAGATTGGTATAATGTCTTGAATAACTTGATACTTGGCAATTGTTGTGCTCATATAGATCATGTTTAAGCTCTTGCATCATGTACTTTGCACCTATTAATGAAGAACTACATAGAGCTTGTTAAAATTTGGTTTGCATGATTGGTCTCTCTAAGTCTAGATATTTTCTGGTTAAGGTGTTTGAACAACAAGGAGACGATGTAAAGTCTTATAATGCTTACAATATGTTCATATGTGAGTCTTGCTGCACCGTTTTATACTTGAGTTTGCTTCAAATAACCTTGCTAGCCGAAACCTTGTATTGAGAGGGATTCTTCTCGTGCATCCAAATCCTTGAGCCAAAAACTATGCCATTTGTGTCCACCATACCTACCTACTACATGGTATTTCTCCGCCATTCCAAAGTAAATTGCTTGAGTGCTATCTTTAAACAATTCAAAAGTTATTACCTCTTATTTGTGCCAATGTTTTATAGCTCATGAGGAAGTATGTGGTGTTTATCTTTCAATCTTGTTGGGCAACTTTCACCAATGGACTAGTGGCTTCATCCGCTTATCCAATAATTTTGCAAAAGAGCTGGCAATGGGGTCCCAGCCCCAATTAATTAACTTTCATAAATTTACAAATAGACACTCCTCCATGGTATGTGATTGTTGGTCGGCACCCGAGGATTCGGTTAGCCATGGCTTGAGAAAGCAAAGGTGGGGAGGAGTGTCATCTAAATAAAACTAAAATAAAAAGGCACTCCTTCATGGTATGAGATTGTTGGCAGGCACCCGAGGATTCGGTTAGCCATGGTTTGTGAAAGCAAGGTTGGAAGGAGTGCCACCCAAAAATAAAATTTCATGGGAGCCGCTCTTTGAAAGTCTGTCTGGCAAGGGGGTTAGAGTGCCCACTACCATTCGTTGACAACAACAAACACCGCTCAAAACTTTACTTTTTATGCTCTCTTTATGTTTTCAAAATAAAAGCTCTAGCACAAATATAGCAATCCATGCTTCCCTCTGCGAAGGGCCATTCTTTTACTTTATTGTTGAGTCAGTTTACCTATTCTTTCTATCTTAGAAGCAAACACTTGTGTCAAGCTGTGTGCATTGATTCTTACATGTTTACCTATTGCACTTGTTATATTGCTTTATGTTGACAACTATCCATGAGATATACATGTTACAAGTTGAAAGCAATTGCTGAAACTTAATCATCCTTTGTGTTGCTTCAATGCCTTCTACTAAGAATTTATTGCTTATGAGTTAAGCTGTTATGCAAGTCTTATTGATGCTTGTCTTGAAAGTACTATTCATGAAAAGTCTTTGCTATATGATTCGAGTTGTTTACTCATTGTCTTCATCATTGCTTCGAATCGCTGCATTCATCTCATATGCTTTACAATAATGTTGATCAAGATTATGTTGGTAGCATGTCACTTAAGAAATTATCATTGTTATCGTTTACCTACTCGAGGGCGAGTAGGAACTAAGCTTGGGGATGCTTGATACGTCTCAAACGTATCTATAATTCCTTATGTTCCATGCTACTTTTATGATGATACTCTACATGTTTTATACACACTTATATGTCATATTTGATGCGTTTTCCGGAACTAACCTATTGACGAGATGTCGAAGTGCCGATTCGCTGTTTTCTGCTGTTTTTGGTTTCAGAAATCCTAGTAAGGAAATATTCTCGGAATCGGACGAAATCAACGCCCAGCATCTTAGAATTCCACGAAGCTTCCAGAACACCCGAGAGGGACCAGAGGAGGGCCACAGGGGGGCCACACGTGTGGGCGGCGCGGCCAAGGAGCCAGGCGCGCCGCCCTACTGTGTGGTGGCCCCGTCAGCCTTCCGACTCCGCCTCTTCGCCTATTTAAGGGTCCCTGACCTAAATCTTCGAGACGGAAAAGCCACGGTACGAGAAACCTTCCAGAGCCGCCGCCATCGCGAAGCCAAGATGCGGGGACAGGAGTCTCCGTTCGGCACGCCGCCGGGACGGGGAAGTGCCCCGGAAGGCATCTCCATCGACACCACCGCCATCTTCATCACCGCTGCTGTCTCCCATGATGAGGAGGAGTAGTTCTCCATCGAGGCTGAGGGCTCTACCGGTAGCTATGTGGTTAATCTCTCTCCTATGTACTTCAATACAATGATCTCATGAATTGCTTTGCATGATTGAGATCCATATGATGAGCTTTGTATCACTATTAGTCTATGTGCTACTCTTGTGATGTTATTAAAGTAGTCTATTCCTCCTTCACGATGTAATGGTGACAGTGTGTGCATCGTGTAGTACTTGGCGTAGGTTATGATCATAATCTCTTGTAGGTTATGGAGTTAATTATTACTATGATAGTATTGATGTGATTTATTCCCCCTTCATAGTGTAAAGGTGACAGTGTGTATGCTATGTTAGTACTCGGTTTAAGTTGCAAAGATCTATTATGCTCTAAAGGTTACTTAAATATGAATGCCGAATGTTGTGGAGCTTGTTAACTCCGGCATTGAGGTGCTCTTGTAGCCCTACACAACGAATGGTGTTCATTATCAAACAAGAGTATATGTAGCACAAAGGAAGAGAACTTATTTATTATGTGATCAATGTTGAGAGTGTCCACTAGTGAAAGTATGATCCCTAGGCCTTGTTTCCAATACTGCAAACACCGCTTGTTTACTGTTCTGTTACATGTTTACTTCACTGCAATATTACTACCATCAACCGCACGCCGACAAGCACTTTTCACGGCGCCGTTACTACTGCTCATATTCATTCATACCACTTGTATTTCACTATCTCTTCGCCGAACTAGTGCACATATACATCCGACAAGTGTATTAGGTGTGTTGGGGACACAAGAGACTTCTTGTATCGTGATTGCAGGGTTGCTTGAGAGGGATATCCTTGACCTCTTCCTCCCTGAGTTCGATAAACCTTGGGTGATCCACTTAAGGGAAACTTGCTGTTGTTCTACAAACCTCTGCTCTTGGAGGCCCAACACTGTCTACAAGAATAGAAGCACACGTAGACATCATACGCCAACCCAACTTTTATCGCGCAACCACTCTACCCCAATGTGGGCACGGGGCTTAGCCCTAATTTGTTGAAGCTGGCATGAGACACCTTCACAACTCTCTAGGAGGGTCACGATGACCTCTGACACCGGGTTGCGCTCTGGAGGAGGCAATACACTGTCTTAACTGATAGCCGGACGATTACTGAGGGTCTTCTGTCATGGCGCCGGAGATACGCTCAAAAGGAGGTATGTTACCGGGGTGCCGGGAAGGGGTAAGCCCGCAGGGAAGGACTCATGTCAGTGGAGATAAGCGAAAGGTTATGTTCGGGTATCCGTCGTGGCATACGTTGTTATGCGGGGATGATGCCCACACGATAGGTATCCGGATAGTTGTGGGGAAAGTGTGCAAACTCTGCAGAGTCAAATCTATTCGAATAGCTGCGTCCGCGGTCATGGACGGGTTGAAACGGCCTACCTTAACCTGGGCTTGAGTTTTTTTTTTGCTAAATGCTTTGCAAAGAAAGTGTTGTGTTGGATGTACCGGAAGGGTACGGAAAAAGGGCGTGTGTCGACCATATGGAGATGGTCGTGGAAAAATAAGACCAAGTGGGGAACTCTTTCCTAATGTTTCATGTAGAGGAACTCTTCTTTAACAAAGATATAGAGATGTCATAGGACATGCTGAGTGTCCCCATCAATTGAGCTGGCGGTATGCTACCTCTTCTTTAACAAAGATATAGAGATGTCATAGGACTTCCTAGCATCCACATCAAATGAGATGGCGGTATGCTAACTCTTCTGCAATAAAGATATAGAGATGTCATAGGACTTCCTAGCCTCCACATCAAATGAGATGGCGGTATGCTAACTCTTCTGCAATAAAGATATAGAGATGTCATAGGACTTCCATAGCGCTGCATCAATTGAGATGCTGGAACGCGACCTCTTCTTTAAAGATATAGAGATGTTGTAGTCTATCTTTGAAGTATCTTCTTCAATAAAGATATAGAGATGTCATAGGACCACCATAGTGTCCCCATCACTTGAGATGTCGGGATGCTATATCCACAAGAGAAACTGTTTCTCTTTCACATGCTATATCCACAAGAGAAACTATTTCTCTTCCACATGCTATTTTCCACTAGAGAAATTCGCTCTTCCCTCTTGTCATCTTAGACTAGCACTTGTTATCTTGCACTCTTGCAAAGTACCTTTCTTGATGGTTTGCGAGTACAATTCCAATGTACTCACGGCTTTGTCCCTGGATATTTACTTGGCTAGACTTGAAGGAACTCGACAGACAAAGAAGGAGATGGCGACGTCTATGCGAGCTAGGAACGTCCTCCCAGTCAGTTGCATGTAGGGTTAAGGCAGATGACTTGGGCTCTGCGCTGCTGAAGTGATTCCGCTACTCTGATGATTACATTAGGCCCTTCGAGGCTATTATGTAAGTATTGGTCATGTGACCATGTTGTAATTTTCTTATTCCTCTTTGTAATGGATGGTGTAATTTGATATCAGTTCGGTTATGTGTTCACGGCGCACTGATCATGGGATCGTGAACTGTATACATAACAGGGAATTTCGGACAGCTAGTCCGGGGTCCCCACACATGTCCAAGCCACCAAGAAGTCTACGGCGCCCACACTTCAAGATGAAGATCGACAAGACCAACTCAAGGGTGAAGTTGATCCGAGCATAGCTCTCAACGACACTATGGCGCTACCGCTTGAGGACGACTTGGGAGGCGATGGAGTTGAGAAGGGTGAGCATGGGATTTTCCCTTCACTATGGAGGCGCATGGAGATGAGAAAATCGAGCCTACTCATATATGCTTGATTGATGAGTTGGTACCAATCCCATGTGAGCATGAGAGCCACTTAGCCCACCTGAGTGCTAGAGATAGTGAGTTGAGTGACTTCCACCCCATATGTGAGATTGAGTGCTTCCAATTGGAGTAGATGAGTGAGACACCGAGTGAGTTGCGAGAGGTAGTTGCTAGGTCCATGGAGGCCAGCACATTTGCTAACACATTAACCTCTCCCTCTTTTGTGTTTCCTCATGTTGCACTAGGTTCCATGGATGTTGGAGCACCAATGATGGACAAGAATATGTACATGGTGCAAGAAGATCACATCACACCATGCTTCGATGACGATGACGATGTCAACCATGTGGAGCATGCACCTACCACAATACCTACATCAATTAAGTCGGACTACCAAGGTAAAATGAAAGGTATTGATGAGACCATGATCCCACTAGTGGACATGAAAAATGATGAATTGTTTCCTCTTGCTTGCGATATGAGGACTACTTGCTCTTTGACATGTGTTGTTGACAATAATGACATTAACTTCCGCATGCTTTGCCCAAAATGTTTGCACTATTCCATATTCCTTGCATCCAAGATTGTGAAAAATTGCTCTTTCTTATGCTTGGTATGCAAGAATGCTTATTTCATTGTTAATGAGAGTGATGTAGCCTCGCTCACCGACGACACTACATCAAGACCAACAAGTCCCCCAAGTGGACCAATGACGCGGGCTCGAGTCAAAGCTCTACATGATAAGGTGAACTCGCTCCTCACTACCCTCGATCTCGGTACCCCATTGGATGGAATGCTACCTCATGCCGACACGCTTTGTGTTATTAGGTACGTAGAGCATCAAGACCCCGGAGAGGATGACACGCCATGGTCAAGGAAAGGAGAGGAGCAGCTGGTCGAGAAGATGCCCAAGAAGCTGGACCCGAAGACGATCGAAGCGCTCGAAGGGAGAAGAGAAGCTGGCAGGCGCAGGATCCGGTCGACCAGCCTCCCGACCGGACCATCCGGCCCCAGGCCCGGTCAACCGGTCGCCAACCGGATTCCCTCGGTCTTGACCGGGCGTCGTACCGGGCGCCAACCGAACGGAGATCTGCGACATTTCCGGTTGGCGACCGGTCGACCGGACCCACGACCGGACCCTCCGGCGCCGGGCCCGGTCCCGACCGGCCCAGGACCGGATCCATCGGATTTGCTCCACCAAACTGCCTAAGTTATCCACTTGTGTACCTTTTCGCCTTGCTGGCCATGTATGCCTATATCAGGACCCAGGACCCCTCCTTTATCCCTTAGACATAATTTTGAGCTTAAACCAACTTTGAGCTTAGTCTCCCTAGGGTTAGCATCCATCTTGGACAAGCATCCCTCTGTAATCAAGGCATCCTTGTTGTTGATTTGGATATTGTTGAGTGAGATTCTAGTACAAGCTACTCTCTCTCCTCACCAATCTCTTCATCTCCAACACCAATCTCTCACCGGGAATTCTGCCGCGTGCCTCTTCCGGGTGATTCTATTGGCGTGGTCCATCGAGCCACGGGGGTAAGTATCGGGTGTATCGGGTTGGTGTGCGTGCGTGAGTCCCGGTGTTCCTCGTGTTCTTCGTGTTCCTCGCGCTCTCCCACCTTTTCCCCTTGGATCTTGGGTCAAATCGCGAGATCGGGCCAACCCCTAGATATCAGATCTCATCATATGGTATCAGCAGCTCTTGGTTACCGCGATTTTGACCCTCCACCCACCCGATTTCGTTTCTAGAAAATTTTCCAAAAAAATAGCCCCAAATTGCCTTTGGACGGATCTGTGATTTGGTTGCGTTTTGAGTGGTTTTGGTCCGTGGATTCGGTGTTATTGTGCTTGATCTACTATTTCCCCAACTTTTAGCCTCCAATTCCATCGTTTCCAATCGATTTGATCTTTTGGCTTTGGTTTGGGGAAGAACAAGAGAGAAATTCGAGAAACCCGGTTGAGAAACCCGGTCAACCGGCCCCCAGACCGGACCAGCCGGCCCAGGATCCGGTCGACCGGTCGCCAACCGGACCAGCCGGCGCAGAACCCGGTCAGACCGGCCCCAAACCGGGCGCCGCTCCGCGTCCTCCTCCGAGCTCGATTCCGGCGACCACCACCACCACCACCACCATCATCGCAGGTATAACAGCTTTCCCTTGTAGCCTCTTCCTTTTGCGATCTATCCTATCGAGCATTGCTTGCTTAGTGTTGCGAGACATTGCACGTGGCCCCGATTGTGAGGTGTGTGTGTAGTGTGGAGTAAAGCTTCCAAGCAAACACTCGTGTGGCAAGATAGCAAAAGCGAGGCTAACGCTAACATAGTGCGTGAAAAAGCCCCAAAAACACAAAAAGAGTGCAAGTGCCACCATAGATACAAAAGAGTGCAAGTGCCACCGTGTACAAAAGAGTCATAAGCTTTTAAGCAAAAGAGAGAAGAGAAGACAGGCCGCGTGTGAATCTTGTTGTCTCTCCGTTGCAACCAAATCTTTGGCTCTCCTTGTGTTAGTGTGACACCGAGCACCCTTACATACACTTTTCCGCTCACTTTTGGTTGCACTAACCCCGCTTATCTCGTGTGTGTGTTCCATAACTTTTCCGTGTTCATAGTGATCGCCACTTTGACATTTGGATTTTGGACCTCACCCACTTTTAACAACATACTCGATTTCGGATTTCGTCTTTTGGTTTTCCACCATACCCACCTAACACCATATTTGCTAGCTTTTGCGTGTGGTTTTGCATGTGTACCCGATACACTTGATCTTGCTTTTGGCTTGGTGGATTGCCTCAATACTATCTTACCTCGGTAAGAGTGCGAGGTAGTCTCCTTCCACTAACACAAACAACATAGCTCTTGTCTTTCCATCATGGATAGGAACGGAGATGAACAAAGGGATGGAGAAGTCCTCCGCAACACCGAGAGGTTGGCGACTCAACACAACCTATGGACGCAACGCCAAGAGTTCAAGGAGCAACTCACACTCTTCGAGACTCGCATCGACGAACAATACGACGAAGTGGCACACAACTTCTCCGTTGTGAACCAAGACTTGGCTCTACTCCGTGAAGCTACGGACAACTTGAATGGCCAAATGGCGGCCAATGATGCGAACATGGAGCGGCGCATGGATAGCCTCGAGCGCGCCATCACCAACTTGGGTCGTCATCGTCGACACCGCTCTACTTCATCATCATCAAGCTCGTCACAAGATTACTACTCTCATGGTCACCGTTCAATCTCAAGCTCCTCCTCAAGGCATGAAGACCATCCTCGACCTCATCGCCCACATGCTCGTCATGAAGACTCTCGCTCCAACTCTAGGCGAGGAGAAATCCATCGCCATGCTCGTCCACATGAACGCCCTCCACAAGATCGTCCTCAACCGGATCGCCATGCCCACCATGGGCGTGACGACCAACCCCACGACAACGTCTTCCACAACATGGCGCCACATGGTGATGCTCACGTCCAAGGTCATCAAGAGCAACCGAGGCGTGATCTCCGAAATCATCCTCGCCATGACCAACGTGGAAGAGGAGACCCACAACATGATCAAGATGAGAGGGCCATCCTTGGACATCGCCAACAACCTCGTCAAGATCCTCAACAACATCATCAACGTGAACCAAGTGAAGCAAGTGTTCAACTCCACCGCCAACCCAATGCTATGGTTGGACGTGGAAGACCTCCTCTACCACCTCAAGCCGCAAGAGATGAAGGCATCCGTCCTCGCCGCCGAAATTTGGAAGATGAAGAGAACATGTATGGCAAACTCAAGTTCAACATGCCCAAGTTCAAAGGTGAAGACGACGCCGAGGCCTACCTCTCATGGGCACTCAAGGTGGACAAGATCTTCCGCATCCACAACTACTCCGGTGCCAAGAAAGTGGCTATGGCATCGCTTGAGCTTGAAGACTACGCCAACACTTGGTGGGAGCAAGTACTCACTCTAAGAGAAGAAAAGGGTGAACCTCCAATTGACACTTGGGAAGAGATGAAGGAAGAGATGCAAGGTCGCTTTGTCCCAACACACTACATGACCGACCTCTTCAACAAACTCCAAAAATTGAAGCAAGGCACCAAGACCGTTGAGGAGTTCTTCAAGGAGATGGAGTTAACGATGATGCGAGCCAACATCCAAGAGTCCGAGAACCAAACCATCGCTAGATTCTTCAATGGACTCAATTACCCCATCAAGAGAATTGTGGAGTTCCAACCTTATTCCAACATGGTTGAGTTGGTTCACCAAGCCTCCAAGGCCGAGCGCCAAGTGAATGAGGACCTCAAGTACTCCAAGTCAAAGTCATACTTCACCTCCAAGTTCGCTACAACACCTCCTTCAACAAGTGTCAAACCCACCGTATCCTCTACAACACCCAAGCAACCGACTATCCAAAGTCGCATGAAGCAAACGGTGTCCTCCACCGCCTCCTCAAAGGCCTCTACGGGACCCTCCAATGTCACTTGTTTCAAGTGTGGCACTCAAGGCCACAAATCATTTGAGTGCAAGAATACCAAGGTCATGATCACCATGGAGAATGGCGACATAGAGACGCTAAGTGAAGATGAGTATGAAGCTATGGTACATGCCGCCGTCGCAAATGAAGAAGCTTATGATGAAGATAGTGGAGAAGACCCTCTATTATGTGTGCATGACCCCAACCCTTCACTTGTGGTCACAAGGGTGCTAACTACTCAACATAAAGCTATGGAAGATCAACGTTGCAACATCTTCCAAACCCGTGCCGGAATTGGTGGCAAGTCAATCAAGGTCATCATCGACGGGGGAAGTTGTCACAACCTAGCAAGCACCGAGTTGTGTGAGAAGCTCAACCTGACGCTTCGCAAGCATCCTCACCCTTACCATATCCAATGGTTGAGCGACAAGGGCAATGTCAAGATACAACATACCGTCACCGTCAACTTCAAGATAGGCCCCTATGAACATACCATTGAGTGTGACGTGGTGCCCATGACGGTGTGCCACATGTTGCTTGGCCGCCCATGGCAATTTGACAAGAAGGCTATACATGACGGACACACCAATGCATACACCTTCAAGGTCAAGGATAAGAAGTTCGAGCTTCGCCCAATGACTCCTAGCCAAATCATCGCCGACAATGCGAAGGCTTTAGCGAGGGCACAACAACACACCCACCATAGTGAGTTGAGAGGAGAGGGAGCGACCCACCCAAAGGAGAGTGAGCGCCACAAGCCCTATATGAGTGAGAGAAAGAGCGTCCTCCTAGCCACCAAAAGCGAGTGGAGAGAAGTGCAAGAAAACCCATCCACCACATTGCACTTTGTGCTAATTTGCAAGGGCCCGTCATCGGAGACTAACGACTTAACCAACATTCCTTCGTCTTTGTTGTCTCTTTTGAAGGAGTTCCAAGACGTCTTCCCGGACGAGCTACCTCATGGACTTCCACCGCTTCGGGGCATCGAGCACCGCATCGACCTCATACCCGGCGCTCCCCTTCCAAACCGTGCCGCCTACCGCACCAACCCCGAAGACACAAAGGAGATTCAACGCCAAATACAAGATCTCCTCGCTAAAGGGTACGTGCGAGAAAGCCTTAGCCCTTGTGCCGTTCCCGTGATTCTTGTTCCTAAACCGGATGAGACGCAACGAATGTGTATGGATTGCCGCCCCATCAATGCCATTACCGTTTGTTACCGCCATCCCATTCCGCGTTTAGATGACATGCTTGATGAATTGAGCGGTGCCACTATTTTCTCTAAAGTCGATTTGCGTAGTGGCTACCATCAAATCCGCATGGCAATTGGTGATGAATGGAAGACGGCATTCAAGACCAAACTTGGTCTCTATGAATGGCTTGTCATGCCATTTGGTCTTTCAAATGCTCCATCAACTTTCATGCGTCTCATGAATCACATCTTGCGTCCCCTCATTGGCAAGTGTGGTTGTCTATTTCGATGATATTCTCATTTATAGCCAAAATCTCGAGGACCATGTGCAACATGTGAGAGAAGTCTTATGCATCTTGCGTCATGAGAAGCTTTATGCCAATCTTCCCAAATGCACTTTTGCCCAAAACAAATTGGTTTTCCTTGGTTTTGTGATTTCCGCCAATGGCATTGAAGTGGACTCTTCGAAGGTTGATGCCATACATAATTGGCCCACGCCGACCACCGTTGGTCAAGTTCGAAGTTTCCATGGACTCGCCGGTTTCTACCGCCGCTTTGTGAAAGATTTTAGCACCATTTCTTGCCCTTTGAACGAGCTTACCAAAAAGAATGTTCCGTTTGTGTGGGGCAAGGCCCAACAAAATGCTTTTGATGAGTTGAAGAAACGCCTTACCGAAGCTCCCCTTCTCGTCCTTCCAAATTTTGCAAAAACTTTTGAGATTGAGTGTGATGCGAGTGGACTTGGTATTGGTGGAGTCCTCATGCAAGATGGTAAACCCGTGGCATATTATAGTGAGAAGTTGGATGGCGCACGCCTCAACTATCCTATATATGACAAGGAACTTTATGCTTTGGTTCGTGTTCTTGAGGTTTGGCAACACTATCTTTGGCCGAAAGAGTTTGTTATCCATTCCGACCATGAGTCTTTAAAGTACTTGAAAAGCCAACACAATTTGAACAAACGACACGCAAAATGGGTTGAGTTCATTGAGTCCTTCCCGTATGTAATCAAATACAAGAAGGGCAAGGACAATGTAGTAGCGGATGCACTTTCCCTCAAGCTCACCCTTTTACTCACTCGTTTGGAGTTTCATGTTTTGGGACTTGAGGAGATCAAAGAACTCTATTCTTCCGATTCTTTCTTTGCACCAATCTTTGAGAAGTGTTCCGCTCATTGAGGATTTGATGATTTCTATTTGCATAATGGATAGTTGTTCAAAGCCAACAAAATTTGCATTCCCGAGTCTTCTCTTCGCAAGTTGCTTTTACAAGAGTCACATGGAGGTGGTCTCATGGGCCATTTTGGACGTGACAAGACACTTGCGATGCTATCCACTCATTATTATTGGTCGAAGATGAAGCGAGATGTGGAGCGCCTATGCAACCGTTGCACTACATGCCTTCAAGCTAAGTCCACCACCAACCCTATGGTCTTTACATGCCTTTACCGATTCCTCATTCTCCTTGGTCGGATATAAGCATGGATTTTGTATTAGGCTTACCACGAACAAAGCATGGGCATGATTCGATCTTTGTGGTAGTGGATAGGTTCTCTAAAATGGCTCATTTCATACCATGTCATAAGAGCGATGATGCTTCACACATTGCTTCATTGTTTTTCAGAGAAGTGGTTCGCCTACACGGAATACCGGCAAGCATTGTGTCGGATCGGGACGTCAAGTTTATGAGTTATCTATGGAAGTCGCTCATGGCAAAGTTTGGAGTGAAGCTCTTGTTCTCATCGTCCTCGCACCCTCAAACCGATGGACAAACGGAAGTGGTCAATCGAAGCCTCTCAACCCTTCTACGCATCCTAGTGAAGAAAAATTGAAGTCATGGGAAGAGTGTCTACCCCACGCGGAGTTCGCCTACAATCGAGCCAAGCACTCCACAACATCACGGAGTCCGTTCATGGTCGTATATGGCTTCGAACCACAAACGGCGCTCGACCTCCTTCCACTACCTCTTCATGAACGAACCAACATGGACTTCGACAAGCGCACCACCGCCATGAAGAAACTACATGAAGACACAAGAGCAACCATACAAGAGCATGTACTCCACCAAGCTAACCGCCTCAACGCCAAGAAGAAGGAACGAGTGTTTGAGGAAGGAGACCTCGTTTGGCTACACCTTCGGAAAGAAAGGTTCCCTCATGAACGCAATTCCAAGCTCAAGCCAAGAGGAGATGGGCCTTTCAAGGTCCTCAAGCGCATCAACAACAACGCTTACGTCATCGACATACCAACCTCTAAGTACTTGGTGAGCAACACATTCAACATCTCGGATCTCTCACCCTATCATAGAGATGAGGAGGAACAAGAGTCGAGGACGACTCTCTTCCAAGGGGGGGAGATGATGTAGCCCCGCTCACCGACGACACTACATCAAGACCAACAAGTCCCCCAAGTGGACCAATGACGCGGGCTCGAGTCAAAGCTCTACATGATAAGGTGAACTCGCTCCTCACTACCCTCGATCTCGGTACCCCATTGGATGGAATGCTACCTCATGCCGACACGCTTTGTGTTATTAGGTACGTAGAGCATCAAGCCCCCGGAGAGGATGACACGCCATGGTCAAGGAAAGGAGAGGAGCAGCTGGTCGAGAAGATGCCCAAGAAGCTGGACCCGAAGAGGATCGAAGCGCTCGAAGGGAGAAGAGAAGCTGGCCGGTGCAGGATCCGGTCGACCGGCCTCCCGACCGGACCATCCGGCCCCAGGCCCGGTCAACCGGTCGCCAACCGGATTCCCTCGGTCTTGACCGGGCGTCGTACCGGGCGCCAACCGGACGGAGATCTGCGACATTTCCGGTTGGCGACCGGTCGACCGGACCCACGACCGGACCCTCCGGCGCCAGGCCCGGTCCGACCGGCCCAGACCGGATCCGTCGGATTTGCTCCACCAAACTGCCTAAGTTATCCACTTGTGTACCTTTTCGCCTTGCTGGCCATGTATGCCTATATAAGGACCCAGGACCCCTCCTTTATCCCTTAGACATAATTTTGAGCTTAAACCAACTTTGAGCTTAGTCTCCCTAGGGTTAGCATCCATCTTGGACAAGCATCCCTCTGTAATCAAGGCATCCTTGTTGTTGATTTTGATATTGTTGAGTGAGATTCTAGTACAAGCTAGTCTCTCTCCCTCACCAATCTCTTCTTCTCCAACACCAATCTCTCACCGGGAATTCTGCCGCGTGCCTCTTCCGGGTGATTCTATTGGCGTGGTCCATCGAGCCACGGGGTAAGTATCGGGTGTATCGGGTTGGTGTGCGTGCGTGAGTACCGGTGTTCCTCGTGTTCTTCGTGTTCCTCGCGCTCTCCCACCTTTTCCCCTTGGATCTTGGGTCAAATCGCGAGATCGGGCCAACCCCTAGATCTCAGATCTCATCAGAGAGGGCCCCCATAGCCTTATCTATTTTGGAAGATGCAAGGTTACCACATGCCACAAATGCACCATCATGTCATATGCACACTCGCCATGAATTTTACAAAACCTTGATTGACACTAATGGTGATGTGCACAAGACATGGTACATCATGATGGATGATGTGTTCATATACCATGCACACACGCTTTTTGTTTGGTCTATTGTGTGTATAGGTACAAGAATGGCAATCTCCACCTCTACGGAGCATGAGCTAACGACACGAGCACTAGAGAGCTACCCCAACAAGGATTTCAACATGAAGATCGAACACCGCACCGTACTCATACTAACCGGTGACCACACCAAACCCGATGGCAAGGACGAGATGCATCATCCAACTTATGATATTCATGCCAATGGGTATGTTCCTAAAAGCCTTCACCCATGTGTGTTTCCGACAATTCTTGGCATGTTTGCGGTCTGTTCCAATGTTTCGCCACCCCTTTTGCGTCTTATGCACCATATCTTGAAACATCTTGTTGGAACAATGGTTGTTGTATGTCTTGATGATATCATCATACACTCCAAGAATCTCAAGGACCATGTTATACATGTGAGAGACACCTTATGCACCTTGTGCTACTCTTCACACAAAAAGTTGCTCTCCTTTGAATTTGCTGTTTCATCTATGGCAATTGAAATGGATTCTTTGAAACTTGAGGATACTCATACATGGCTCACGCCAACCATAATTTCCCAAGCTAGAAGTTTCCATACCTTTTCCATTGTACATAGCAATTTTGAGAAAATTTTGGACACCATTACTTTCCTCTTGAATGCTCCATTTGTTTGGGACAACGCTACACACCACGTTTTTGACAACTTGCAAAGGAAACTTTTCAACAACATCATCAACGTGAACCAAGTGAAGCAAGTGTTCAACTCCACCGCCAACCCAATGCTATGGTTGGACGTGGAAGACCTCCTCTACCACCTCAAGCCGCAAGAGATGAAGGCATCCGTCCTCGCCACCGAAATTTGGAAGATGAAGAGAACATGTATGGCAAACTCAAGTTCAACATGCCCAAGTTCAAAGGTGAAGACGACGCCGAGGCCTACCTCTCATGGGCACTCAAGGTGGACAAGATCTTCCGCATCCACAACTACTCCGGTGCCAAGAAAGTGGCTATGGCATCGCTTGAGCTTGAAGACTACGCCAACACTTGGTGGGAGCAAGTACTCACTCTAAGAGAAGAAAAGGGTGAACCTCCAATTGACACTTGGGAAGAGATGAAGGAAGAGATGCAAGCTCGCTTTGTCCCAACACACTACATGACCGACCTCTTCAATAAACTCCAAAAATTGAAGCAAGGCACCAAGACCGTTGAGGAGTTCTTCAAGGAGATGGAGTTAACGATGATGCGAGCCAACATCCAAGAGTCCGAGAACCAAACCATCGATAGATTCTTCAATGGACTCAATTACCCCATCAAGAGAATTGTGGAGTTCCAACCTTATTCCAACATGGTTGAGTTGGTTCACCAAGCCTCCAAGGCCGAGCGCCAAGTGAATGAAGACCTCAAGTACTCCAAGTCAAATTCATACTTCACCTCCAAGTTCGCTACAACACCTCCTTCAACAAGTGTCAAACCCACCGTATCCTCTACAACACCCAAGCAACCGACTATCCAAAGTCGCATGAAGCAAACGGTGTCCTCCACCGCCTCCTCAAAGGCCTCTACGGGACCCTCCAATGTCACTTGTTTCAAGTGTGGCACTCAAGGCCACAAATCATTTGAGTGCAAGAATACCAAGGTCATGATCACCATGGAGAATGGCGACATAGAGACGCTAAGTGAAGATGAGTATGAAGCTATGGTACATGCCGCCGTCGCAAATGAAGAAGCTTATGATGAAGATAGTGGAGAAGACCCTCTATTATGTGTGCATGACCCAAACCCTTCACTTGTGGTCACAAGGGTGCTAACTACTCAACATCAAGCTATGGAAGATCAACGTTGCAACATCTTCCAAACCCGTGCCGGAATTGGTGGCAAGTCAATCAAGGTCATCATCGACGGGGGAAGTTGTCACAACCTAGCAAGCACCGAGTTGTGTGAGAAGCTCAACCTGACGCTTCGCAAGCATCCTCACCCTTACCATATCCAATGGTTGAGCGACAAGGGCAATGTCAAGATACAACATACCGTCACCGTCAACTTCAAGATAGGCCCCTATGAACATACCATTGAGTGTGACGTGGTGCCCATGACGGTGTGCCACATGTTGCTTGGCCGCCCATGGCAATTTGACAAGAAGGCTATACATGACGGACACACCAATGCATACACCTTCAAGGTCAAGGATAAGAAGTTCGAGCTTCGCACAATGACTCCTAGCCAAATCATCGCCGACAATGCGAAGGCTTTAGCGAGGGCACAAAAACACACCCACCATAGTGAGTTGAGAGGAGAGGGAGCGACCCACCCAAAGGAGAGTGAGCGCCACAAGCCCTATATGAGTGAGAGAAAGAGCGTCCTCCTAGCCACCAAAAGCGAGTGGAGAGAAGTGCAAGAAAACCCATCCACCACATTGCACTTTGTGCTAATTTGCAAGGGCCCGTCATCGGAGACTAACGACTTAACCAACATTCCTTCGTCTTTGTTGTCTCTTTTGAAGGAGTTCCAAGACGTCTTCCCGGACGAGCTACCTCATGGACTTCCACCGCTTCGGGGCATCGAGCACCGCATCGACCTCATACCCGGCGCTCCCCTTCCAAACCGTGCCGCCTACCGCACCAACCCCGAAGACACAAAGGAGATTCAACGCCAAATACAAGATCTCCTCGCTAAAGGGTACGTGCGAGAAAGCCTTAGCCCTTGTGCCGTTCGCGTGATTCTTTTTCCTAAACCGGATGAGACGCAACGAATGTGTATGGATTGTCGCCCCATCAATGCCATTACCGTTCGTTACCGCCATCCCATTCCGCGTTTAGATGACATGCTTGATGAATTGAGCGGTGCCACTATTTTCTCTAAAGTTGATTTGCGTAGTGGCTACCATCAAATCCGCATGGCAATTGGTGATGAATGGAAGACGGCATTCAAGACCAAACTTAGTCTCTATGAATGGCTTGTCATGCCATTTGGTCTTTCAAATGCTCCATCAACTTTCATGCGTCTCATGAATCACATCTTGCGTCCCCTCATTGGCAAGAGTGTGGTTGTCTATTTCGATGATATTCTCATTTATAGCCAAAATCTCGAGGACCATGTGCAATATGTGAGAGAAGTCTTATGCATCTTGCGTCATGAGAAGCTTTATGCCAATCTTCCCAAATGCACTTTTGCCCAAAACAAATTAGTTTTCCTTGGTTTTGTGATTTCCGCCAATGGCATTGAAGTGGACTCTTCGAAGGTTGATGCCATACATAATTGGCCCACGCCGACCACCGTTGGTCAAGTTCGAAGTTTCCATGGACTCGCCGGTTTCTACCGCCGCTTTGTGAAAGATTTTAGCACCATTGCTTGCCCTTTGAATGAGCTTACCAAAAAGAATGTTCCGTTTGTGTGGGGCAAGGCCCAACAAAATGCTTTTGATGAGTTGAAGAAACGCCTTACCGAAGCTCCCCTTCTCGTCCTTCCAAATTTTTCAAAACTTTTGAGATTGAGTGTGATGCGATTGGACTTGGTATTGGTGGAGTCCTCATGCAAGATGGTAAACCCGTGGCATATTATAGTGAGAAGTTGGATGGCGCACGCCTCAACTATCCTATATATGACAAGGAACTTTATATTTTGGTTCGTGTTCTTGAGGTTTGGCAACACTATCTTTGGCCGAAAGAGTTTGTTATCCATTCCGACCATGAGTCTTTGAAGTATTTGAAAAGCCAACACAATTTGAACAAACGACACGCAAAATGGGTTGAGTTCATTGAGTCCTTCCCGTATGTAATCAAATACAAGAAGGGCAAGGACAATGTAGTAGCGGATGCACTTTCCCGCAAGCTCACCCTTTTACTCACTCGTTTGGAGTTTCATGTCTTGGGACTTGAGGAGATCAAAGAACTCTATTCTTCCGATTCTTTCTTTGCACCAATCTTTGAGAAGTGTTCCGCTCATTGAGCAGTTGATGATTTCTATTTGCATAATGGATACTTGTTCAAAGCCAACAAAATTTGCATTCCCGAGTCTTCTCTTCGCAAGTTGCTTTTACAAGAGTCACATGGAGGTGGTCTCATGGGCCATTTTGGACGTGACAAGACACTTGCGATGCTATCCACTCATTATTATTGGCCGAAGATGAAGCGAGATGTGGAGCGCCTATGCAACCGTTGCACTACATGCCTTCAAGCTAAGTCCACCACCAACCCCTATGGTCTTTACATGCCTTTACCGATTCCTCATTCTCCTTGGTCGGATATAAGCATGGATTTTGTATTAGGCTTACCACGAACAAAGCATGGGCATGATTCGATCTTTGTGGTAGTGGATAGGTTCTCTAAAATGGCTCATTTCATACCATGTCATAAGACCGATGATGCTTCACACATTGCTTCATTGTTTTTCAGGGAAGTGGTTCGCCTACACGGAATACCGGCAAGCATTGTGTCGGATCGGGACGTCAAGTTTATGAGTTATCTATGGAAGTCGCTCATGGCAAAGTTTGGACTGAAGCTCTTGTTCTCATCGTCCTCGCACCCTCAAACCGATGGACAAACGAAAGTGGTCAATCGAAGCCTCTCAACCCTTCTACGCATCCTAGTGAAGAAAAATTTGAAGTCATGGGAAGAGTGTCTACCCCACGCGGAGTTCGCCTACAATCGAGCCAAGCACTCCACAATATCACGGAGTCCGTTCATGGTCGTATATGGCTTCGAACCACAAACGGCGCTCGACCTCCTTCCACTACATCTTCATGAACGAACCAACATGGACTTCGACAAGCGCACCACCGCCATGAAGAAACTACATGAAGACACAATAGCAACCATACAAGAGCATGTACTTCACCAAGCTAACCGCCTCAACACCAAGAAGAAGGAACGAGTGTTTGAGGAAGGAGACCTCGTTTGGCTACACCTTCGGAAAGAAAGGTTCCCTCATGAACGCAATTCCAAGCTCAAGCCAAGAGGAGATGGGCCTTTCAAGGTCCTCAAGCGAATCAACAACAACGCTTACGTCATCGACATACCAACCTCTAAGTACTTGGTGAGCAACACATTCAACATCTCGGATCTCTCACCCTATCATAGAGATGAGGAGGAACAAGAGTCGAGGACGACTCTCTTCCAAGGGGGGAGATGATGTAGCCCCGCTCACCAACGACACTACATCAAGACCAACAAGTCCCCCAAGTGGACCAATGACGCGGGCTCGAGTCAAAGCTCTACATGATAAGGTGAACTCGCTCCTCACTACCCTCGATCTCGGTACCCCATTGGATGGAATGCTACCTCACGCCGACACGCTTTGTGTTATTAGGTACGTAGAGCATCAAGCCCCCGGAGAGGATGACACGCCATGGTCAAGGAAAGGAGAGGAGCAGCTGGTCGAGAAGATGCCCAAGAAGCTGGACCCGAAGACGATCGAAGCGCTCGAAGGGAGAAGAGAAGCTGGCCGGCGCAGGATCCGGTCGACCGGCCTCCCGACCGGACCATCCGGCCCCAGGCCCGGTCAACCGGTCGCCAACCGGATTCCCTCGGTCTTGACCGGGCGTCGTACCGGGCGCCAACCGGACGGAGATCTGCGACATTTCCGGTTGGCGACCGGTCGACCGGACCCACGACCGGACCCTCCGGCGCCAGGCCCGGTCTGACCGGCCCAGGACCGGATCCGTCGGATTTGCTCCACCAAACTGCCTAAGTTATCCACTTGTGTACCTTTTCGCCTTGCTGGCCATGTATGCCTATATAAGGACCCAGGACCCCTCCTTTATCCCTTAGACATAATTTTGAGCTTAAACCAACTTTGAGCTTAGTCTCCCTAGGGTTAGCATCCATCTTGGACAAGCATCCCTCTGTAATCAAGGCATCCTTGTTGTTGATTTGGATATTGTTGAGTGAGATTCTAGTACAAGCTAGTCTCTCTCCTCACCAATCTCTTCTTCTCCAACACCAATCTCTCACCGGGAATTCTGCCGCGTGCCTCTTCCGGGTGATTCTATTGGCGTGGTCCATCGAGCCACGGGGGTAAGTATCGGGTGTATCGGGTTGGTGTGCGTGCGTGAGTACCTGATAGAGCAATTGTGGCCGATCTTTCGATGAGATGAAGATAAATCGATTTGTTGGTGGAGTTCGTGTTTGACGATCCGACTACACGTGCAAAGCTCGTGCGCCAATGCAATCGCTAGGACAATCTCCGGGAGTTACTGATCTTGCGGAAGCACGATCAGCCCGACCAACAAGGGTCTTAATTCCTACCTGAAATCGAGAACAAGTAAGAACTAAAGATGCAATCGAATATTGCGGATATAGATGAAAGCTTGATTGATAATGGTGGGATTCCGAATAGTCGGTCTTGTTCGGGCGTTGGCCTCAAAAGAAGTACACGTAGTTGCAGCAATTGGCTAACTTTTAATCTAATCAAAATCCAAGTTCTAATGACGGCTACAGTAGGGATATATATGGGGAAGTCAAGGGATTTTCGTCCAACCAGCTAGGGTTGGCCAAAAACACCCCTAAATGGGCCTTCCTCCACTTATATGGCCTCTTAAAATCCCCTAAAATACCTAATCCGAAAATACATGGGCCTGGCCCATTAAATAAGGTGACGCAGCACCAATAATAACTCTTTGGACGAATTTTATGATGGAGTAACTTGTATAATTCATCCAAGCATCATTGCTTCACTATGGTGGCTTCAATGTTCCGAAATCCTCGCTTGCAACGCCATCCGGAATCCTTGCAGGTCTGCTGCCATCTCCATGCACGTTCCTAATCCAATGCTTGGCGTCCATGCTAGATCCATTCCTAAATAATATAAATACATTCGATTTAGGCAAGCATCATATTCTCATATATATCGGGAAGGATTCCTAGTAACGAATGTACCTGAGATGTGGTTGTAGGAGTATTGGTTGTATCTATCATAGAGATGTCCTCATCATCCTCCCCTACTTGAATTGAAGTCGTCCTCGACGTAGTCTCATCTTTTTCACCAAGATATGTCTTCAAATCGCAGGTAATCATGTCCTCATCATCCTCCCTTTCTTGAAAGAAAAGCCGTCCTCGGCGATGTTTATTCTGTAAACATGCTAACAAAAGAGACAAGGTATATGCATGGTATATGTATATGTCATCCGTTTTAACAGCTCTCTCATGTTTCCCATTTAATTTTGTACATATACCAGTATTGTAGTAGCTTAGAAGATCATTAGTCCCCATTACACATGTATCACAACTCAGTTTGCAGATATAAGTGAAGCACATATTGACTTCTTTCAAATTATAATGCTCATCATTAAACCATCCCAATAGTGGTAAACCAAAATTCAGTATTTCCAATTTACATGCTACAACTAGCTTAAATAAGCGATCATGCAACAAGGCATTTGGCATAAAGTCTACACAGTTATTGGAGGTCATATCAAAATGATTGAACATATGTGGAATTTTACTTCCCATCAAACCAATAGTATATGGAACATCATCACATGCAATGCAAATTTTATTCACTAAAAATTCATTGTCTACGCCATACTCTCCAATTAAATTAAAAGTATAACCATGGGCATAAACACTCTTCAAATATTTGAGTTCATCAATCTTATTTCTAGCATGTGATAAAGACAGAGGAGGATCCATCACAACAGAAAACAAAGAATTAGCATGAGAAATCTTAGCCAACACTTCATTGCTCCTAACCAGTTTTATATGATCCATACTATAGTCATCTTTCAAATCACAAGGTGCATTATCAGGAGCAAGAATTTCAGTTTGTACACTCATAAATATGGAAGAATTAACTTGTACAATGGGTGTACTCAACATAGTTGGTATATCAGTTCCACAATTTCCTAACACATGGTCATCCTTGGAAACAAAAGTCTCCGTTGGTATACTCATATCAATGCATGAATTAGAATCAACAATAGGTGCAGGTAAACCATCATCTATCTGAGTTGTTTGATCACATAACATCAAATTAATAGCACAATCCTCTAATATAGGTGGTGTGACCAAATTATTTTCGACCTCAGCACATGGTACATTTAAGATAACATTGCATTCACCAATCTCATGTGGAGGGACAACATCGATACCTTCATTGTTACCTTGTGACTCCAATGTAGAAGATGTTCGCAGCGACGTGTCACAAGTCTGTGGCTGGGCGACTCGCACAACAATATTCATGCGTGGAACGTTGGAAGAAACAACCGGTGCTAGTGTGCATGACTTGAAGGAGTTGGAATGGTCCAACGTTTTCTCCGTATGTGTTTCTCAAAAGCACAAGCTCGAACATATATACCAATAGTAGAATGAGGAATATACTTAAACATAACCTTAATATCGTGGTTTAAGCCGTTGAAAAACATGTTTCTAGTAGTTTCCTCAAATTCCTTTATATCACAACGGTACATGTAAAATTGAAATTCCTGATAGTAAACGTGTACGGTGTTACTACCTTGTTCTAACCGTTTAAGTTTGCGGAGCAGTTCACGTTGATGAGAAAGAGGCACAAATTTACGTCTCAAAACAGATTTTAAATCTACCCAAGTAGTAGGTGTATTATCAACATTTTCTTTATAATTCCAGTCCCACCAAATGGAAGCCAAACCCGTAAAAACTCTAGCAGCAGTTCTTACTTTCTCATGTTCGGTAAAATCATGGCATCCAAAAATATTGTCAACCTCAAACTCCCAATCAAAATAAGCATTTGTATTATATCTACCCTCATAAACTGGTAAAGATATAACCTCGATCATGATCTCCTGTAAATGGTTGTACATGCATCTCCGTAGTCGTCATGGTACTCGGGTCGATGGCTTGGTCCTCAATTCCTGTCATGGTTAGTACCCCAAAAAGCACAAATGTATATGCCTACAAACTACGGAATATGGTGGTTCACGTGCAATTCGTCAAGCAAAATACAAAGCTCTTACAAGTTCTTACCAAACAGGAGGAAGGCGATATGGCAACCAAGCAAAGATCGGCTTCACCAAAGATTGCCAAAGCGATTACCGGGGGTCGACACAGGTGCACGTGGAGATATCTCGTGGAGCTCGGGAAGGCAAAGTATAGTGATATGGTGGCACAAGAATCAAATCGGCGATGCAAATTGAGTAAACGCTCAACGAAGGTACTGTGCTGGTCCTAGGCTAGATCGTATTAGAGACGCGAGCCTAAATCACCAACGAGATCACGACGCGGCACAAGATACAAGAGGCAGCGAAACTGGCACTGGAGGATAGAGGCACCTAAGGTAAAGCGCCTAGTTTGTTTTTTTTTTTTTTTTTTTTTTTTGGACTCAATCTTGGCGCATGACCCTAGAGGCCTCTATGGTAGGGCGCCCAGATTTTTTTTTTTTTTTTGGATATATTTTTTTTTGGATATTTTTTTTTTTTTTGGGATCAACCTTGGCGCATGACCATAGAGGTCTCTATGGTAGGGCGCCCAGAAATTTTTTTTTTTTTTTTGGGATTTTTTTTTTTTATACAGAATCTACCGTGGCGCTAGACCATAGAGGTCTCTATGGTTGGGCGCCCGAATTTTTTTTTTTTTTTTTTTTTTTTTTTCGGCTAGATCGCTATCGAGATTCCGACGGAAAACGCGAAATTGACCAAGAAAACGGATCTAAAACCCGAAAAATCTCGAAACAAAGATCAAGAAAGACCCTACTATGATGGGAACCAAAGAGGCACAACAAGGAGTTGATGGCAGATGTGGCGGAAGTGTATGGTGGCGGTGATATGGCGAGGACCGCAAGCGGAGATGGTGCGGCGGCGACGTGACTACTATGACCGGAACTCGAAACTCTAACGACTCTAGACGCTAAGACCAAGCACGCGACACGACGATTGCGGACGAAGACTCAAAAAGCAAAAACTCGAAAAGATCATGCAATGGCTTGGCAGGGGCTATGGGACGGATGATCTAATCTAACTTCTTTTTGTGGGGCTTTTTCTGGGTTATAGGTAAAACAAATCTACACTAGGAAAACTGTAAATCTCACCGAGCAACCTGAAATCTGATACCACTTGATAGAGCAATTGTGGCCGATCTTTCGATGAGATGAAGATAAATCGATTTGTTGGTGGAGTTCGTGTTTGACGATCCGACTACACGTGCAAAGCTCGTGCGCCAATGCAATCGCTAGGACAATCTCCGGGAGTTACTGATCTTGCGGAAGCACGATCAGCCCGACCAACGAAGGGTCTTAATTCCTACCTGAAATCGAGAACAAGTAAGAACTAAAGATGCAATCGAATATTGCGGATATAGATGAAAGCTTGATTGATAATGGTGGGATTCCGAATAGTCGGTCTTGTTCGGGCGTTGGCCTCAAAAGAAGTACACGTAGTTGCAAGCAATTGGCTAACTTTTAATCTAATCAAAATCCAAGTTCTAATGACGGCTACGAGAGGGATATATATGGGGGAAGTCAAGGGATTTTCGTCCAACCAGCTAGGGTTGGCCAAAAACACCCCTAAATGGGCCTTCCTCCACTTATATGGCCTCTTAAAATCCCCTAAAATACCTAATCCGAAAATACATGGGCCTGGCCCATTAAATAAGGTGACGCAGACACCAATAATAACTCTTTGGACGAATTTTATGATGGAGTAACTTGTATAATTCATCCAAGCATCATTGCTTCACTATGGTGGCTTCAATGTTCTGAAATCCTCGCTTGCAACGCCATCCGTAATCCTTGCGAGTCTCGCTGCCATCTCCATGCACGTTCCTAATCCAATGCTTGGCGTCCATGCTAGATCCATTCCTAAATAAAATAAATACATTCGATTTAGGCAGCATCATATTCTCATATATATCAGGAAGGATTCCTAGTAACGAATGTACCTGAGATGTGGTTGTAGGAGTATTGGTTGTATCTATCATAGAGATGTCCTCATCAGTACCGGTGTTCCTCATGTTCTTCGTGTTCCTCGCGCTCTCCCACCTTTTCCCCTTGGATCTTGGGTCAAATCGCGAGATCGGGCCAACCCCTAGATCTCAGATATCATCAGAGAGGGCCCCCATAGCCTTATCTATTTTGGAAGATGCAAGGTTACTGATACGTCTCTGACGTATCGATAATTTCTTATGTTCTATGCCATATTATTGATGATACCTACATGTTTTATGCACACTTTATGTCATATTCGTGCATTTTCTGGAACTAACCTATTAACAAGATGCCGAAGTGCCGCTTCTCGTTTTCTCGCTGTTTTTGGTTTCGTAAATCCTAGTAACGAAATATTCTCGGAATTGGACGAAACGAAGACCCGGGGGCCTATTTTTCCACGGAGCTTCCGTAAGACCGAAGAACATACGAAGTGGGGCCACGAGGTGGCGACACCACATGGCGGTGTGGCCAAAGGGGGCCCGCGCCGCCCTATGGTGTGGGCCCCTCGTCGGGCCCCGACTCGCCCTTCCGCCTACTTAAAGCCTCCGTCGCGAAACCCCCGATGCGAAAAACCACGATACGGAAAACCTTACCGAGACGCCGCCGCCGCCGATCCCATCTCGGGGATTCTCGGAGATCTCCTCCGGCACCCCGCCGGAGAGGGGATTCATCTCCCGGAGGACTCTACACCGCCATGGTCGCCTCCGGAGTGATGAGTGAGTAGTTCACCCCTGGACTATGGGTCCATAGCAGTAGCTAGATGGTTGTCTTCTCCTCATTGTGCTTCATTGTTGGATCTTGTGAGCTGCCTAACATGATCAAGATCATCTATCTCGTAATTCTATATGTTGTGTTTGTCGGGATCCGATGGATAGAGAATACCATGTCATGTTAATTATCAAGTTATTACATATGTGTTGTTTATGATCTTGCATGCTCTCCGTTACTAGTAGAGGCTCGGCCAAGTTTTTGCCTTTAACTCCAAGAGGGAGTATTTATGCTCGATAGTGGGTTCATGCCTGCATTGACACCGGGACAGTGACAGAAAGTTCTAAGGTTGTGTTGTGCTGTTGCCACTAGGGATAAAACATTGGCGCTATGTCCGAGGATGTAGTTGTTGATTACATTACGCACCATACTTAATGCAATTGTCTGTTGTTAGCAACTTAATACCGGAGGGGGTTCGGATGATAACTCGAAGGTGGACTTTTTAGGCATAGATGCAGTTGGATGGCGGTCTATGTAATTTGTCGTAATGCCCAATTAAATCTCACTATACTTATCATGTCATGTATATGCATTGTTATGCCCTCTCTATTTGTCAATTGCCCGACTGTAATTTGTTCACCCAACATGCTTTTATCTTATGGGAGAGACACCTCTAGTGAACTGTGGACCCCGGTCCATTCTTTTAATACTGAAATACAAATCTGCTGCAATACTTGTTTTTACTCGTTTTCTCTCGCAAACAATCATCTTCCACACAATACGGTTAATCCTTTGTTACAGCAAGCCGGTGAGATTGACAACCTCACTCGTTTCGTTGGGGCAAAGTACTTTGGTTGTGTTGTGCAGGTTCCACGTTGGCGCCGGAATCTCCGGTGTTGCGCCGCACTACATCCCGCCGCCATCAACCTTCAACGTGCTTCTTGACTCCTACTGGTTCGATTAAACCTTGGTTTCTTACTGAGGGAAACTTGCCGCGGTGCGCATCACACCTTCCTCTTGGGGTTCCCAACGGACGTGTCAACTACACGCATCAAGCAAATTTCTTGCGCCGTTGCCGGGGAGATCAAGACACCCTGCAAGGGGAGTCTCCACTTCCCAATCTCTTTACTTTGTTTTTGTCTTGCTTTATTTTATTTACTACTTTGTTTGCTGCATTATATCAAAACACAAAAAAATTAGTTGCTAGCTTTACTTTATTTGCTGTCTTGTTTGCTATATCAAAAACACAAAAAATTAGTTTACTTGCATTTACTTTATCTAGTTTGCTTTATTTACTATTGCTAAAATGGCCAACCCTGAAAATACTAAGTTGTGTGACTTCACTAGCACAAATAATAATGATTTCTTATGCACACCTATTGCTCCACCTGCTACTACAGCAGAATTCTTTGAAATTAAACCTGCTTTACTTAATCTTGTCATGAGAGAGCAATTTTCTCGGTGTTAGTTCTGATGATGCTGCTGCCCATCTCAATAATTTTGTTGAACTATGTGAAATGCAAAAATATAAAGATGTATATGGTGACATTATAAAATTAAAATTGTTCCCTTTCTCATTAAGAGGAAGAGCTAAACATTGGTTGCTATCTCTCGCCTAAGAATAGTATTGATTCCTGGACTAAATGCAAGGATGCTTTTATTGGTAGATATTATCCCCCTGCTAAAATTATATCTTTGAGGAGTAGCATAATGAATTTTAAACAATTAGATAATGAACATGTTGCTCAAGCCTGGGAAAGAATGAAATCTTTGGTTAAAAATTGCCCAACCCATGGACTGACTACTTGGATGATCATCCAAACCTTCTATGCAGGACTAAATTTTTCTTCGCGGAATTTATTGGATTCAGCTGCTGGAGGTACCTTTATGTCCATCACTCTTGGTGAAGCAACAAAGCTCCTTGATAATATGATGGTTAATTACTCTGAATGGCACACGGAAAGAGCTCCACAAGGTAAGAAGGTAAATTCCGTTGAAGAATCCTCTTCCTTGAATGATAAGGTTGATGCTATTATGTCTATGCTTGCGAATGATAGGACTAATGTTGATCCTAATAATGTTCCATTAGCTTCATTGGTTGCCCAAGAAGAACATGTTGATGTAAACTTCATTAAAAATAATAATTTCAACAACAATGCTTATCGGAACAATTCTAGTAATAACTACAGGCCATATCCTTATAATAATGGTAACGGTTATGCTAATTCTTATGGGAATTCTTACAACAATAATAGGAATACACCCCCTGGACTTGAGGCCATGCTTAAAGAATTTATTAGTACACAAACTGCCTTTAACAAATCCGTTGAGGAAAAGCTCAATAAAATTGATATTCTTGTTTCTAGAGTTGATAGTCTTGCCTCCGATGTTGATCTTTTGAAATCGAAAGTTATGCCTAATAGGGATATTGAAAATAAAATTGTTACTACAGCAAATGCCATCCAAGTTAGAATTAATGAGAATATAAGATTAATGGCTGAACTGCGTGCTAGGTGGGATAGAGAAGAAAATGAAAAACTAGCTAAAAAGGAAAATGTAGCTAAAGTTTGGACTATTACCACCACTAGCAATGCTAATGATTCATATGTTGCTGCACCTCCTACTATCAATGGTAAAATAATTGGTGTTGGCAATGCTTCTACTCCTAGTGCAAAGCGCGCAAAATTACCCGAAACTCGCTAAAACCGCTCGAAACCGCTTGTGATAAAACTCGCTGAAATTTTTTCCAACCTTGGGGATGATAATCCCATTGCTTTAGATTGTAATGATTTAGATTTTGATGATTGCCACATCTCTGAAGTTATAAAGTTCTTGCAAAAACTTGCTAAAAGTCCCAATGCTAGCGCTATAAACTTGGCTTTCACAAAACATATTACAAATGCTCTCATAAAAGCTAGAGAAGAGAAACTAAAACTTGAAACTTCTATTCCTAGAAAGCTAGAGGATGGTTGGGAGCCCATCATTAAAATGAGAGTCAAAGATTTTGATTGTAATGCCTTATGTGATCTTGGTGCAAGTATTTCCGTTATGCCTAAAAAAGTCTATGATATGCTTGACTTGCCACCATTGAAGAATTGCTATCTGGATGTTAACCTCGCCGATAATGCTAAAAAGAAACCTTTGGGAAGAGTTGATAATGTTCATATTATGGTTAACAATAACCTTGTCCCCGTTGATTTTGTTGTCTTGGATATTGAATGCAATGCATCTTGCCCCATTATATTGGGAAGACCTTTTCTTCGAACCGTTGGTGCTACTATTGATATGAAGGAAGGTAATATTAAATATCAATTTCCTCTCAAGAAAGGTATGGAACACTTCCCTAGAAAGAGAATGAAGGTACTTTATGATTCTATTATTAGAACAAATTATGATGTTGATGCTTCATCTCTCGATGTTACTTGAGTTACACTTTCTGCGCCTAGCTGAAAGGCGTTAAAGAAAAGCGCTTATGGGAGACAACCCATGTTTTTACTCCAGTATTTTTGTTTTATATTTGTGTCTTGGAAGTTGTTTACTACTGTAGCAACCTCTCCTTATCTTAGTTTTATGTTTTGTTGTGCCAAGTAAAGTCTTTGATAGAAAAGTAAGTACTAGATTTGGATTACTGCGCAGTTCCAGCATTTCTTTGCTCGTCACGAATCTGGGTCTATCTCCTCGTAGGTAGCTCGGAAAATTAAGCCAATTTACGAGCATGATCCTCGGATATGTACGCAACTTTCATTCAATTTGAGAATTTTCGTTTGAGCAAGTCTGGTGGCCTAATAAAATCCATCTTTACGGATCGTTCTGTTTTGACAGATTCTGTCTTTTATTTCGCATTGCCTCTTTTGCTATGTTGGAAGAATTTCTTTGATCCACTAATGTCCAAGTAGCTTTATGCAATGTCTAGAAGTGTTAAGAATGATTGTGTCACCTCTCGAACATGTGAATTTTTATTATGCACTAACCCTCTAATGAGTTGTTTCGAGTTTGGTGTGGAGGAAGTTTTCAAGGATCAAGAGAGGAGTATGATGCAATATGATCAAGGAGATTGAAAGCTCTAAGCTTGGGGATGCCCCGGTGGTTCACCCCTGCATATTCTAAGAAGACTCAAGCGTCTAAGCTTGGGGATGCCCAAGGCATCCCCTTCTTCATCGACAACATTATCGGGTTCCTCCCCGAAACTATATTTTTATTCCGTCACATCTTATGTACTTTACTTGGAGCGTCGGTTTGTTTTTGTTTTTTGTTTTGTTTGAATAAAATGGATCCTAGCATTCACTTTATGGGAGAGAGACACGCTCCGCTGTAGCATATGGACAAGTATGTCCTTAGGCTCTACTCATAGTATTCATGGCGAAGTTTCTTCTTCGTTAAATTGTTATATGGTTGGAATTGGAAAATGCTACATGTAGTAAATCTAAAATGTCTTGGATAATTTGATACTTGGCAATTGTTGTGGTCATGTTTAAGCTCTTGCATCATATACTTTGCACCCATTAATGAAAAAATACTTAGAGCTTGCTAATTTGGTTTGCATATTTGGTTTCTCTAGAGTCTAGATAACATCTAGTATTGAGTTTTGAACAACAAGGAAGACGGTATGGAGTCTTATAATGTTTACCATATGTCTTTTATGTGAGTTTTGCTGTACCGTTCATCCTTGTGTTTGTTTCAAATAACCTTGCTAGCCTAAACCTTGTATCGAGAGGGAATACTTCTCATGCATCCAAAATCCTTGAGCCAACCACTATGCCATTTGTGTCCACCATACCTACCTACTACATGGTATTTATCCGCCATTCCAAAGTAAATTGCTTGAGTGCTACCTTTAAAATTCCATCATTCACCTTTGCAATATATAGCTCATGGGACAAATAGCTTAAAAACTATTGTGGTATTGAATATGTACTTATGCACTTTATCTCTTATTAAGTTGCTTGTTGTGCGATAACCATGTTTCGGGGACGCCATCAACTATTCTTTGTTGAATATCATGTGAGTTGCTATGCATGTCCGTCTTGTCTGAAGCAAGAGAGATCTACCACCTTCATGGTTGGAGCATGCATATTGTTAGAGAAGAACTTTGGGCCGCTAACTAAAGCCATGATTCATGGTGGAAGTTTCAGTTTGGACATATATCCTCAATCTCATATGAGAATAATAATTGTTGCCACATGCTTATGCATTAAAGAGGAGTCCATTATCTCGTTGTCCATGTTGTCCCGGTATGGATGTCTAAGTTGAGAATAATCAAAAGCGAGAAATCCAAAATGCGAGCTTTCTCCTTAGACCTTTGTACAGGCGGCATGGAGGTACCCCATTGTGACACTTGGTCAAAACATGTGCATTGCAAAGATCCGGTAGTCCAAGTTAATTAGGACAAGGTGCGGGCACTATTAGTATACTATGCATGAGACTTGCAACTTGTAAGATATAATGTACATAACTCATATGCTTTATTACTACCGTTGACAAAATTGTTTCATGTTTTCAAAATAAAAGCTCTAGCACAAATATAGCAATCGATGCTTTCCTCTTTGAAGGACCATTCTTTTTCTTTTATGTTGAGTCAGTTCACCTATCTCTCTCCACCTCAAGAAGCAAACACTTGTGTGAACCGTGCATTGATTCCTACATATTTGCATATTGTACTTGTTATATTACTCTATGTTGACAATTATCCATGAGATATACATGTTACAAGTTGAAAGCAACCGCTGAAACTTAATCTTCCTTTGTGTTGCTTCAATACCTTTACTTTGATTTATTGCTTTATGAGTTAACTCTTATGCAAGGCTTATTGATGCTTGTCTTGAAGTACTATTCATGAAAAGTCTTTGCTTGATGATTCACTTGTTTACTCATGTCATTACCATTGTTTTGATCGCTGCATTCACTACATATGTTTACAAATAGTATGATCAAAGTTATGATGGCATATCACTTCAGAAATTATCTTTGTTATCGTTTTACCTCGCTCGGGACGAGCAGTAACTAAGCTTGGGGATGCTTGATACGTCTCCGACGTATCGATAATTTCTTATGTTCTATGCCATATTATTGATGATACCTACATGTTTTATGCACACTTTATGTCATATTCGTGCATTTTCCGGAACTAACCTATTAACAAGATGCCGAAGTGCCGCTCTCGTTTCTCGCTGTTTTTGGTTTCGAAATCCTAGTAACGAAATATTCTCGGAATTGGACGAAACGAAGACCCGTGGGCCTATTTTTCCACGGAGCTTCCGGAAGACCGAAGAACATACGAAGTGGGGCCACGAGGTGGCGACACCACATGGCGGCGCGGCCAAGGGGGGCCCGCGCCGCCCTATGGTGTGGGCCCCTCGTCGGGCCCCGACTCGCCCCTTCCGCCTACTTAAAGCCTCCGTCGCGAAACCCCGATGCGAAAAACCACGATACGGAAAACCTCACCGAGACGCCGCCGCCGCCGATCCCATCTCGGGGGATTCTGGAGATCTCCTCCGGCACCCCGCCGGAGAGGGATTCATCTCCCGGAGGACTCTACACCGCCATGGTCGCCTCCGGAGTGATGAGTGAGTAGTTCACCCCTGGACTATGGGTCCATAGCAGTAGCTAGATGGTTGTCTTCTCCTCATTGTGCTTCATTGTTAGATCTTGTGAGCTTCCTAACATGATCAAGATCATCTATCTCGTAATTCTATATGTTGTGTTTGTCGGGATCCGATGGATAGAGAATACCATGTCATGTTAATTATCAAGTTATTACATATGTGTTGTTTATGATCTTGCATGCTCTCCGTTACTAGTAGAGGCTCGGCCAAGTTTTTTCTTTTAACTCCAAGAGGGAGTATTTATGCTCGATAGTGGGTTCATGCCCGCATTGACACTCGGGACGATGTGATGAAAGTTCTAAGGTTGTGTTGTGCTCGTTGCCACTAGGGATAAAACATTGGCGCTATGTCCGAGGATGTAGTTGTTGATTACATTACGCACCATACTTAATGCAATTGTCTCGTTGTTAGCAACTTAATACCGGAGGGGGTTCGGATGATAACCTGAAGGTGGACTTTTTAGGCATAGATGCGCTTGGATGGCGGTCTATGTACTTTGTCGTAATGCCCAATTAAATCTCACTATACTTATCATGTCATGTATATGCATTGTTATGCCCTCTCTATTTGTCAATTGCCCGATCGTAATTTGTTCACCCAACATGCTTTTATCTTATGGGAGAGACACCTCTAGTGAACCGTGGACCCCGGTCCATTCTTTTAATACTCGAAATACAAATCTGCTGCAATACTTGTTTTTACTCGTTTTCTCTGCAAACAATCATCTTCCACACAATACGGTTAATCCTTTGTTACAGCAAGCCGGTGAGATTGACAACCTCACTCGTTTCGTTGGGGCAAAGTACTTTGGTTGTGTTGTGCAGGTTCCACGTTGGCGCCGGAATCTCCGGTGTTGCGCCGCACTACATCCCGCCGCCATCAACCTTCAACGTGCTTCTTGACTCCTACTGGTTCGATTAAACCTTGGTTTCTTACTGAGCGAAACTTGCCGCTGTGCGCATCACACCTTCCTCTTGGGGTTCCCAACGGACGTGTCAACTACACGCATCAGTTACCACATGCCACAAATGCACCATCATGCCATATGCACACTCGCCATGAATTTTACAAAACCTTGATTGACACTAATGGTGATGTGCACAAGACATGGTACATCATGATGGATGATGTGTTCACACACGCTTTTTGTTTGGTCTATTGTGTGTATAGGTACAAGAATGGCAATCTCCACCTCTACGGAGCATGAGCTAACGACACGAGCACTAGAGAGCTACCCCAACAAGGATTTCAACATGAAGATCGAACACCGCACCGTACTCATACTAACCGGTCACCACACCAAACCCGATGGCAAGGACGAGATGCATCATCCAACTTATGATATTCATGCCAACGGGTATGTTCCTAAAAGCCTTCACCCATGTGTGTTTCAGACAATTCTTGGCATGTTTGCGGTCTGTTCCAATGTTTCGCCACCCCTTTTGCGTCTTATGCACCATATCTTGAAACATCTTGTTGGCACAATGGTTGTTGTATGTCTTGATGATATCATCATACACTCCAAGAATCTCAAGGACCATGTTATACATGTGAGAGACACCTTATGCACCTTGTGCTACTCTTCACACAAAAAGTTGCTCTCCTTTGAATTTGCCGTTTCATCTATGGCAATTGAAATGGATTCTTTGAAACTTGAGGATACTCATACACGGCTCACGCCAACCATAATTTCCCAAGCTAGAAGTTTCCATACCTTTGCCATTGTACATAGCAATTTTGAGAAAATTTTGGCCACCATTACTTGCCTCTTGAATGTTCCATTTGTTTGGGACAACGCTACACACCACGTTTTTGACAACTTGCAAAGGAAACTTTTCCATGCACAAACTTCCGATCTACCAAATTTTGAATACACCGACACTCTTTTTGTCCCCATTTTTGCCAAGTGTCCCCTTGAGAAAGGACTTGATGCTTCCTATTTGCATGCGAGCTTATTTTTCATCGATAACAAAATTTGCAAACCTAAGTTTTCCATTCGAGATTTGCTTTTACCCGAATTCTCTTTGGACGCGACTCTCTCTCTCTCCACCACTTCATGGGAGAAACGTCATGGACTTCAACAAGGACGCCCGCACCACGACGAACATCCATAAGGATACAAGGGCAACGATACACGCACAAGTTCTTCGCCAAGCTACAAGGATCAACGCCTACATCATCGACAACAAAAATTCCAAGTACTTGGTGAGCATGACATTCACCAACGCGGTTCTTTCACCACATCTGTAACATCCCAAAATTTTCCAAAATTTTAAATGTTAAATAAAATAATATATGTTGATTGAATTTCTTGTGTTTGTTGAAATTTCCGAGGAAATTGAAACTTTTGAGGACTTGTTTAAACTTTTGTCAACCATGATCAAAAGATTATACATGAACGGATTAATATGACTATCCAAAAGTATAAATCTTGGTTGAGTAAACTTTATACAAATCCAACTTGTGTGTATTTGTCTTGTTTCCAATCATTTGTTTTGAGTGTCATTTAAAATATATTTCCAAACCATGTTGAATTATTTAGAGAGGGAATAATATGACTTTCCCAAGAGAGAGGAAATAACATGACATTTCCAAAATATATAAATGGTCTGGGAAGTATTCGATTTGTGGTTTTATTTGACATTTAATTCATTTTATATATATCTTATTTCATTTCTAAAACAAAACAAAGTATTACGAGATGGGGATAACATGACATCCTCAAATATAGAGTTGGAAATAATTTAAATATAACACATGTGCATGTTGTTGATTTATCAAAAATAAATTATTTATTTACAAGAAGGGCTGGAAATACCTTTTCCTAAAGTCCAATATAACTATTTTATTTTATTGGAATTTTCTGGATTTTGTTTGAGCTTAGTTCTAAATCTGAAATCTGAAAGAAATAAAATACACAAGAGTCTAGAGGAGAATGAAAGAAAAAAAAACAATAGGGAGACACCAGACCGAGTCGACCAAAACAACTCAGCCAGGGACGTGTGTGTCTTCCGGGGAAAAAAAAAAGAGCAGAGCTGCCCTGGTCGTTTTCTTCTTTGGCAATGTATGGTCGTCGACGCGCCCCACTGCACCTCCTCTTCTGCCCGGACCCGAGGCTCATCTAGAACCTTCCTCTGCCCCTTTCCCCTTCATCTCCCCGCGCTATTACGCTTTTATTCAAGCCATAATCGCCATGACGTTAGAGAAAACGGCCGCGGCAATTAAAACCGACTCCCGTTGCTCCATATCCTCCCCCTCTGTATAAATTCGACCGGAGCTTCCAAATAGCATACCACACTCCACTGATCCACGCCCCCAGGCTGCCCCTGTGGAGGGCGAATTTCTTCGCCGGAGTCCCGACGGCCGCCGCGACGTTTCGTGGAATATGGAGGGACTCAGGCCCTGATTTTTCTCCTTGTCTTTCTCTTTAGCCGTACGCATCACACTGATGCCTCCGTTTGATCCAATTCGTAGCCGGAGGTCACCCACGACGAACACCCGACCACCATCGCTGTAGCTGTCCGCCATATCTTCAGGAGCTTCGCCAAGAGGAGTGCCGCACCATTTTCGCTCTGAAGAGAGGAGCAGTGTGTGCTACCTTTTCTTCTTGGGCAACCCCACACACCATCTCCAACCAAGCTTCAGCATCAGGTAGCTTTGCCGATCAATTTTTTCCTTTCCTCTAGTGAGCTGCACTTTCAGTTAAACAATATAGTCTGAACATGTCAAGTACATGCAGTTTCAGTCAATTTCGTTTTCGGATAGATTGTAGGTGAAACTTCAGAAACTCATAACTTCAGTAGTACAGGGCCAAATTTCGCAAATAAAATGTTTCTGTGAACCTTGGAACAAGTAGAATACTTTGGAACACTTAGTTTTCATCTTTGATAAATTTCCGTCGGTGAGCTACACCCTAATTTAGAACGAAACTTGTTTTTCACGTTAGTAGTTTCAGTTTAAAACAGTCTGTACGTAAAACTTCAGCACTTCGTAACTATAGTTCTACTTGGCCAAAATCCGTAAATAAAATCATTTTGGAAACCTTGGAAGGGGCAGAATATTATGGAACCCTTAGATTTCATTTTTTTTGAAAGATTTTCGTTCGGTAATTTTTGAGGTAAATTTCGAACTAGTTTGACCAAGTTTAAATTCTATAAACAGTTTTAATGTTGTTCTTTCTATAAAACGTATGAAAAGGTTATTACCATATGTTGGTTTTATCTAAAATTTTTTTCGCTAATACTAATTCTTAATTAGATTAACTTGTTAACACCCTAGTTCATACGGTTAAATTTGGAATTAACCAATAGAACAATATAGCTTATGTTTGTGTGTGTTCCATAGTTGATATCATTTGGTACTTATTGTATTTTGGTTGCTGTTGGAATTATTCGATGTTCTACTTGGAGTTTATGCATTTTTTTCTATATTTCGTTTTTGTTGGATATTTCCTTTTGAAATGTGTGGATGTTTATGTATGGTATCGTTTTGTTTTCTACGCGATTGATTTAACGAAGAGTGATGGGATAATTTATCAAGGGAGAAATAATGGTTGCTATGTTGACAACATAATTTGATGCGGGCTAAGCCCGAGGGTGTGCCCAATCTTCACGGTTTGATCCGGGTGAGTGTGATTGCGGAGGGGGATTCGCGGGGAAGTGGATGAACGCGAAGAACTCGATACAAACACACACACACACACAATCGGTTTGTTCTCGTTGGCCCGAACCACCAACTCGATAGAAGTTGCAAGGAAAAGACCTTTCGGTAGAAGTCCCGCAAAAAGATCGACAAATCGAAGATCCTATGAATCTAGAAGGGTGAAAAGACCAAACTCAATAGAAGTGCAAGCAAAAGACCAAATAGGTAGAAGTGCAAGCAAAAGATCAAGATTGGTAGAAGTCACCAAAGAGATACAATAGGATTCGATAAGGAGCCCGGGTGGTACAATAGGAATTAACCTAAGGTGGGAGTTTCCCAAATCCACAAAGGGATAATAGAGGCATAAGCCAATTCATCTAAACATCATCTCTCCCTCATGAAGGTGGGGGTTGGCGTCTATTTATAGGCAAGGGGATGAAGAGGTAAGTTACAAGCCAAAGGGGCTGAGATCTGGCTGAGGTTCGATGGGGCGGAAGTTCCGGTCGTCCTGGGCGGAAGTTCCGGTCCTGGGCGGAAGTTCCGGCTATCAGGGGCGGAAGTTCCGGCCACAGCTCTGCTGTGCGAGCATCTTCGATCTTGACGAGCATCCGGGCGGAAGTTCCGGCGATGTTGGGCGGAAGTTCCGGCCTGGAGCGTCCAGCGCTTCTTTCTCCTTCTCTTCCATGCTTTCGTGACATCGGCCTTGCGTCCTCGGGTCTCCATGGCATCCTCTCTTCTCCCCGTACTTGTCGTCGAGTTCCTATCATCAAGATATGACGGGGTATGAAGTAGTATATCGTCCCAAATAGGCGATTCGAGGCACGCGTAAAGGAGAAGATTCACCTTAGCGTGCCGTCTTGGTGATGAAGCACATGATGCGGTGAAGACCGAAGGTCGCCCCGTATCATCTCCCCCCACTTGAAAAAGAGTCGTCCTCGACGATAAATCTTCATGAATGTGTAGAGGAGGTAGATGACACCAACGCTTGAATGTCGCTTCACTTGTCAAGAGCCTTATCAATAGCACAAGAAAAGTCAAGCAACACTCAAAGCATAGCCAATGTTCCACGGGTTTAGCAAGATAGCGCAAGTAGAAGGAGGTCACCTTAGCAAGATGTCGGTGTGCTCTCATTGAGAGATCTTGTGTAGTAGATGTATGGGCTTGAACCCATTCGTTGACGCTCATTCTCAAGTCACGTTTACCTTCACACAACAAAGACCAAGCAAAGTATGTTTGTGTGTGATAGTGGAGCACATCATCGATGACATGTCCTTTCATGTTCACAACACCGTTAGCACAACACAAATTTATCAAGAATAATGCATGTGCAAGGTCCATGTGTAAGAACTCCTTATGAACATCTTCCCAATGTGGAAATACAAAAACTCATGTGCATTATTGCACTCAAGGCATCGGAAAGAGAAATTGTTCAACATCCTTGAAGCAACAAGTTGAGAATTTGGCAAAAACACATACGGAAGAGTGTCCAAAATATCATCAACATGTGTGCACACAAACCATTGGAAAGAGAAATTGGTCCTCATATTTGGTGCAACACACAACATATCATCCAAAAAGTTCACCAAAACAACATTTACACAACCGTGTGTGCCAACAAACCAAATGAAAGAGAAATTGGTCAACTTGTTTGAGGCAACACCAACGGTAAGAATCACATCATCATGCTTGCAAAAGAACCATGAGAAAGAGAAATTGTTCGGCATGTTCAATGCAAAGCATGGGAAAGGTATTAGAGCCAGTTCGATCTTGAACTCACTTGTATTATGCTCTCAAGAGCTCTCTTTGTCAACTCGTGCTCAATCGAGGTTGACATTGGCATTCTTGTACCTACACACACAATAGGCAAAGCAAAGAACGTGTGTGCATGGTATATGAACACATCATCCATCATGATGGTCCATTTCTTTTGCACATCACCATTAGCGTTAAGCAAAGCATCATAATAGATATGGTGAATATGCGGTGTAAACATGGGAACATGCTCAACATGGATATATGCAAAGTCTCCAAAATTTGAGAGAGCTATGGGGCAATCTCATTTACAAGCATATTAACATCATTGCAAACCAAGCATTGGAAAGAGCAAGTATTCAACATTTTGGTTGCATTAATGGGAGAGTATTGCAAACATTTAGAGCAAAACATGTTCAAGATTTTATCATTGTTGTCGGCAAACCTAGGGAAAGAGCAATAGTTCGGTAAGGTTGTAACAACACAAGCATCATTATCATCATTGCAAGCAACACATAGGAAAGAGCAATTGTTCGACATATTGCAAGCAAGAGGAAGTAACTTGAAAGACTCATAGCATGGCATGGAAATATTATCATAAGCAACTAATTCCACATGATCAATAATAGATGTATCACAAGTATCACATGGGAATGTGAAAGAAGCATATGTCATAGCAATCGGATCATCCAACTCATGCAAGCACTCACAAATCATCATGTCCACTAGTGGGATCATGGCATCATCAACACCTATATAGGTACCTTTGTATTCCGACTCATTTGCGGTAGGTGTTGTGGGAGTAGTAGGCTCCATGTGGCCTCCATGTTCATCGTCAAGCAAGCATGGTGTGATAGCATCACCTTCATGCACCATGTACATCTTCTCCATGATCGGCGTCTCGTCATCCATGAGACCTAATGAGACATGAGGAAACACACTAGATGTAGAGGGTAAGTTGTTAGAATTCGAAATGGCCTCACATGATGATGTAGCCCCGCCTATCGTCGACGCCACACCATGGCCAAGGAGTCCCCCAAGTGGACCAACAAGCGCAACCCCGCCTATCATCGACGCTACGCCATGGCCAAGGAGTCCCCCAAGTGGACCAACAACACAAACCCCGCCATATACGTCAAGGTGAACTCTTTCCTCTCGACACTCGACCTCGTCAATACCTTGGATGGAATGCTACCTCATGTCGGTGTGTTACATGTCATTAGGTACAAGAGTCATCGAGGAACCGGAGAGAAGGAACTCCCATGGTGCAAGGAAGAGAGAAGAAGAAGAATGAAGGAAGAAGGAGGGAAGAGGAAGAAGAGGCGAGAGGAGGAAGGCCGGCCGGTCACAGGCCCGGTCTGACCGGCTCCGACCGGACCACCCGGTCACGAGCCCGGCTCGACCGGGCTCCCGACCGGACCACCGGCCACGAGCCCGGCTCGACCGGGCTCCCGACCGGCCCGGCCGGTTTTCGACCGGAACGTCGACCGGTGCCATCCGGAAGCAATCCCGGGGCTCCCGAAGCCCCGCCCGGTCACCGTCCGGTCCAGGATCCGGTTGTGGACCGGATGGGCCGGTCCCGAGCCCGGTCCAACCGGCCCTGTGACCGGATTTCACGGGTTTGACCCACCAACTCGTACCTCTTCGACCCAGGTCGCCTTGTATGCCTATATAAGCACCCCGGTCGCCCCCTTACCTCTTTAGACATGATTTAGGCTTAGAGATGACTTTGAGCTTTGTCTCCCTAGGGTTTCATCCCCTTTGTATCCAAGGCAACCCTTGATGGATGTATGGATTTGTGAGTGTGAGATTCCAGTGCTACCCACTCTCTCTCCCACTCCTTGATTCATCTCCCTCATCGATCTCTCACTCCGGGATTCTACCGCGCGTCTCTCCCGGGTTGATTCTATTGGCGTGGTCCATCGAGCCACGAGGGTAAGTATCGATTGTATCGGGTTGGTGTGCGTGCGTGAGTTCTTCGTGTTCTTCGTGTTCATCGTGTTCTTCGCGCTCTCCCTCCCTCCCTCCTTGGATTTCGGGTCAGCCGCAAGATCGGGCCACAAACGGGGTCTTAGACCTCATCATATGGTATCAAAGCCTTTGGTTTCCGCGGATTTGACCCTCCACCCACCCGATTTCGTCCCTAGAAAATTTTCCAAAAAATCCCCAAAAATAGCCCCAAATTGCCTCTTGACCGATCTGTGATTTGGTTGCGTTTTGAGTGGTTTTGGTCCATGGATTTGGTGTTGGAGTGCTTGATCTACTATCTCCCCAACTTTTAGCCCCCAATTCCATCGTTTCCCCTCCGATTTGGTCAATTTGGTCGATTTTCGTGAAGAACGGGAGAGAGAAACTGCGTCCCGGTTGAGAAATCCGGTCAACCGGGCTGCAGACCGGCCGGGCCAGCCCAGAACCCGGTCGACCGGCCGTGTGACCGGCCAGGCCGGCCCCAGGTCCGGCCCAACCGGCCCTTGGACCGGGCGCCACCCTTCCACCGCCACCGCCGACCACCGCCACTCCTCTCCTCCGCCGGCAAGCACCGCCATCATCCCCAACCACCGGCAAACACCACCGCGGCCACAACAAACACCGTCGCATCCGCAAGAGCATCCACACCACCACCACCGGCATACCACCGCCACTACCGCCAAGCTATATTGACCCGACTTCTTCCGCTAACTTGTGTTTGCTTGTTCCGGTTTGAGTGCCTTGTTTGTGTAACTAACCCGCAGCTCCGACGCAAGCGACGACATCCTCGGCACCCCGGACTTGCAACCGTACTCTTGACACCACCACCATCACCGCAAGTTGTGTGTTCATCACCGCCTAACATCTAGGTATAACTTGCATTCCCATTGTAACCCTCTTCTTTTGCGATCTATCCTATCGAGCATTGCTTATCTAGTGTTGCGAGACATTGCACGTGGCCCCGCATTGTGAGGTGTGTGTGTAGCGTTGAGTAAGGCACCCAAGCAAACACTCGTGTGGCAAGATAGCAAAAGCGAGGCTAACGCTAACATAGTGCGTGAAAAAGCCCCAAAAACACAAAAAGAGTGCGAGTAGCACCATAAATCCATACATCCATACATCCATACGCCCATACATACAAAAGTGTCAAAGTGCCACCAAAGATACAAACGAGTGCAAGTGCCACCATATACAAAAGAGAAAAAGCTGTTAAGCAAAGAGAGATACGAGAAGAGAGGTCACGTGTGAATCTAGTTGTCTCTTCCTTTGCAACCAAAGCTTTGCCTCTCCTTGTGTTAGTGTGACACCGAGCATCCGTACATACAATTTTCCGCTCACTTTTGGTTGCACTAACCCCGCTTATCTCGTGTGTGTGTTCCACATCCTTTTTCCGTGTTTATTGTGATCTTCGCATCAACATTTGAATTTTTGGATTTCCACCACTCTTAACAACATACTTGATTTCGGATTTCGTCTTTTGGCTTTCCACAACACTCGCCTAACACCATATTTGCTAGATTTTGCGTGTGGTTTTGCGTGTGTCCCCGATACACTTGATCTTACTTTTGACTTGGTGGATGGCCTCAATACTATCTTACCTTGGTAAGAGTGCGAGGTAGTCTCCTTACACTAACATACACCATATAGATACCATCGTGCTAACATGGATAGCGAAGATGAAGATACGGAGGAGTACACGGAGCACTTCGAGGAGGATTCCTCTTCAAGCACCGCGGATGTGGAGGAGCATGTGGAGCTCTACTCCGACTATGGCTCCCAAGCATCACCAACATCTCCGACATCGAGGAGCTCGACAACGACCATGGCTCCCCAAGCATCACCGACATCTCCGACATCGAGGAGCTCTACATCGACAATGGCTCCTCAAGCATGGATGACATGGTGGAGCACCACTTTGAGGACGACTTCGACGAGCTCTACATCGACAATGGCTCATCAAGCATGGACGACATGGTGGAGCAACGCCACGCCTACGACATCGACACCATGGCGGAGCCTCACCTAGTCACCTACTTGGCCAATGGAGCTACATATGAAGATAGAGGACCTCAACGATGGCACCATCATATGGATCATCAAGAGCGTCCCCAACATGATCGCCATCGACACACTTCTTCGAGCTCCACGAGGCGCCACCATGAGAGTGCTTATGCACATGATCATCTACGGCGAGTTCATCATATGGAGCATCAAGAGCGTCCTCATCATGATTGTCATCGACACTCGTCTACGAGCTCCACAAGGCGCCACCATGAGAGTGCTTATGCACAAGATCGTCGACTTCAAGTACACCATATGGAGCATCAAGAGCGCCCCCATCATGAGCGTCATCGACACTCTTCTCCAAGCTCCACAAGGCGCCGCAAGCAACATGCCAAGTCGCATGAGCCATCATCTCGGCATGGCAAGGACCGTCATCGACTCACACCATCTCATGATAGTCGTCGACCACTACCACCTCATGGTCTACATCGACATACGTCACCACATGAGCTTCGCTGCCACAAGCCACTTCATGATCGTCATCGACCAACATCTTCCACGAGTCTTCGACGACACCACTCAAGCCATGGTGATGATGCACGAAGACGAGAGCCTCGACATGAAGGCGACAAACACCATGATAGGGTGCCTACCACTCCAAGGATGGCAAGTGCACATCGAGCATACCTTCCTCATAAGGCGACTTCCACCTCTTGTGCCACCACCACAATGGCCTCTACCTCGTCACGTGCCTATGGACTCCGATGCTACAAGTGCAAGCAACAAGGCCACCCTCCACGGGAATGTCCCAATCTCCTATGTGAGGTGTGCAAGGCCAAGGGTCACGTGGCATGGCAATGCAAAACGCCAAGTGCCAAGACGCTCTACTTCGACAAGCTACAAGCACAAGTCCCCAAAATGCCTATTGCGCCCACACTTCAAGATGAAGAACTCCAAGGCCATCGCAAGGAGGATGTGGATCCGAGCCTAGCTCTCCTCATCACTACGGCGCCACCGCTTGAGGATGACTTGGGAGGCGATGGAGTTGAGCATGGTGAGCATGGGATTCTCCCTTCACCTACGGAGGCGCATGGAGTTGAGATGGTTGAGCATGGGATTTTCCCTTCAACCAAGGAGGCGCATGGAGATGAGATAGTCGAGCCTACTCCTATATGCTTGATTGATGAGTTGGTACCAATCCCATGTGAGAATGAGAGCCACTTAGCCCACTTGAGTGAGAATGATAGTGAGTTGAGTGACTTCCACCCCATATGTGAGTTTGAGTGCTTCCATTTGGAGGACATGAGTGATACACAAAGTGAGTTGCGAGAGGTAGATGATAGGTCCATGGAGGACATCGCTTTTGCTAACACATTAACCTCTCCCTCGTTTGTGTCTTCTTATGTTGCACTAGGTTCCACGGAGGATGAGTCCCCGATCATGGAGGCGATGTACATGGTGCATGAAGATGATGATATCTCACCATGCTTGCTTCAAGACGGACATGTCGACCACATGGATCCTCCTACTTCCACAACACCTACTTCACATGAGTCGGCCTCCAAAGGTAACAACATAGGTGTTGATGATGCCATGATCCCACTAGTGGACATGATGACTTATGAGTGCATGCATGATCTTGATGATCCATTTGCTACTTCACATGCTACTTTCACTTTCCCATGTGATGCTTTGCTTGATAACATTGTTGATCATGTGGACTTGATTGCTTGTGATACCATGACCATGCCATGCTATGAGAGTTTCACTTTTTTCCCGCTTGCTTGCCATAATGATCATGCTTGTGTTGTGACACCCTTGATGAACACTAGCTCTTTCCATAGGGTTGTCGACAATGATGATAACATGTTCCGCATGCTTTGCCCCAAATGTTTACACCATTCCATGATCCTTGCATCCAAGATTGTGAACAATTGCTCTTTCTTATGCTTGGTATGCAAGAATGCTTATTTCATTGTCCACGAGATGGCCCCCATAGCCTTCTCACTTGTTGATGATCATGAGTTACCACATGCCATGAATGCACCTTCTTGCCATATGCACCATCGCCATGCATTTCATACTATCTTGATTGACACTAATGGTGATGTGCACAAGTCATGGAACATCATGATGGATGATGTGTTCCTCTACCATGCACACACGCTTTTTGTTCTCTCTATTGTGTGTATAGGTACCCGCACGACAACTTCCACCGCCACGGAGCATGAGCTCACGAAACGTGCAATAGAGAGCTACCCCAACAAGGACCTAACCCGCGGGAATCACACCAAAGAGTATGTTCCCACAAGCCTTCGCCCTCATGTGTTTCCGACTTGCCTTGTCGAGTTTCCGGTTTGGTCCAACTCCTCGTCACCCCTTTTGCCTCTTATGCAACATATCTTGAAACATCTTGTTGGCACAATGGTTGTTGTATGTCTTGATGTTATCACCATACACTCCAAGAATCTCAAGGACCATGTTATGCATGTGAGAGACACCTTATGCATCTTGTGCCACATGTCACACAAAAAGTTGCTCTCCTTTGGATTTCTCATTTCATCTTTGGCATTTGCAATGGATTCTTTGACACTCGAGGATACCTATAATAGGCTAACGCCAACCATACTTTCCCAAGCTAGAGGTCTCCATAGCTTTGCCATTGCACATAACAATTTTGCCCCAAATTTTGCCGCCGATACTTGCCTTTTGATTGTTCCATTTGTGTGGGACAATGCTACACACAACATTTTTGACACTTTACAAACCAAACTTTTACATGCACAAACTTTTGCCCCACCAAATTTTGGATACATCGACACTATTTTTGTTCCCATTTTTGCCAAATGCCTCTTGGAGAAACGACTTAATGCTTCGTATTTGATTGAGAGCCTCTTGTTCGCCGGTCACCCAATTGGCATCCACAAGCTTTCCTTTCGCAAGTTGTTTTTCCCCACGCTCTTCTTCGAACGAGACTTTGTCCCTCCACCACTACATGGGAGACCCGTCATGGACTACAACAAGGACGCCCGCACCACGACGAGCATCCATAAGGATACAAGGGCAACTATACAAGTCCTTCACCAATCCATCTCGGATCTCTCGCCACATCATGGAGATGAGGAGGAGCAAGAGTTGAGGACGACTCTTCCCCAAGGGGGGGAGATGATGTAGCCCCGCCTATCGTCGACGCCACACCATGGCCAAGGAGTCCCCCAAGTGGACCAACAAGCGCAACCCCGCCTATCATCGATGCTACGCCATGGCCAAGGAGTCCCCCAAGTGGACCAACAACACAAACCCCCGCCATATACGTCAAGGTGAACTCTTTCCTCTCGACACTCGACCTTGTCAATACCTTGGATGGAATGCTACCTCATGTCGGTGTGTTACATGTCATTAGGTACAAGAGTCATCGAGGAACCGGAGAGAAGGAACTCCCATGGTGCAAGGAAGAGAGAAGAAGAAGAATGAAGGAAGAAGGAGGGAAGAGGAAGAAGAGGCGAGAGGAGGAAGGCCGGCCGGTCACAGGCCCGGTCTGACCGGGCTCCTGACCGGACCACCCGGTCACAGGCCCGGTCTGACCGGGCTCCTGACCGGCCTGGCCGGTTTTCGACCGGACGTCGACCGGTGCCATCCGGAAGCAATCTCGGGGCTCCCGAAGCCCCGCCCGGTCACCGTCCGGTCCAGGATCCGGTTGTGGACCGGATGGGCCGGTCCCGTGCCCGGTCCAACCGGCCCTGTGACCGGATTTCACGGGTTTGACCCACCAACTCGTACCTCTTCGACCCAGGTCGCCTTGTATGCCTATATAAGCACCCCGGTCGCCCCCTTACCTCTTTAGACATGATTTAGGCTTAGAGATGACTTTGAGCTTTGTCTCCCTAGGGTTTCATCCCCTTTGTATCCAAGGCAACCCTTGATGGATGTATGGATTTGTGAGTGTGAGATTCCAGTGCTACCCACTCTCTCTCCCACTCCTTGATTCATCTCCCTCACCGATCTCTCACTCCGGGATTCTACGCGCGTCTCTCCCGGGTTGATTCTATTGGCGTGGTCCATCGAGCCACGAGGGTAAGTATCGATTGTATCGGGTTGGTGTGCGTGCGTGAGTTCTTCGTGTTCTTCGTGTTCATCGTGTTCTTCGCGCTCTCCCTCCCTCCCTCCTTGGATTTCGGGTCAACCGCAAGATCGGGCCACAAACGGGGTCTTAGACGTCATCACATGACCTATCAACTACCACTCTCATCTCACTCGGTGTATCACTCATATCCTCAAGGTGGAGGCACTCAAGCTCATGTATAGTGGATTCACTCATCTCACATATAGTGGAGTCGCTCATCTCACCTATAGTGGAGTCGCTCATCTCACATATAGTGGAGTCGCTCATCTCACATATAGTGGAGTCCCTCATCTCCATGGCAATGGCGTCGTCGATGTCCGAGCAACCTAGCAAAGAGGAAGACAACACAAGAGGAGTAGAGGTTAATGTGTTAGAAATCAAAGCGTCCTCACTCAACTCATGTGGTGTGTCACTCTTGCTCTCAAGGTGTTTGAAGTAGGATTTGCACTCGGCTTTTTCTTGGAGGGTCATCTTGGCTTCTCGAGCATCTAGCTCGGCAAAGTAGGCTCTCATCTCGGCTTGTTCTTGTGGTGTCATTTTGGGTGGCTCTCACTAGAATGGGTGTATGTATGGTGGAAAGAGAACTACCAAAAGGTCAAAACTAGCAACAAAAACGAGAAAATGGTTCAAGTTAGAGAATAACCGATATGTACTCACACACACACTCAAAGCACACGCAAAAGGCTAAGAACTCTATATGGTGGTAGGTGAGGAAGTGGATAGCAAACGAAAAGAACCAAAGAAAATGTCTACTGTCAAATGTGGGTAAGATCCAAAGTCAAATGTCAAAAGCGGTGATCTATGTCAAGGAAACACGGAAACACAAACAAGGAAGAACAATGGGGTTAGCGCGACCAAGGAAGTGAGCAAGTAACAAAGATGGTCCTAACGAAGACTATAAGCTCGGTGTCACGCCAACACAAGAGAGACCGTAGCTCGGTTGCATAGGAGAGAAGCAACTAGATTTGCACAAGATGTCACTCTTCTCTTTTCTCTCTTAGTGCTTACAAGCTTTGCACTCCTTTGTATCGGTGGACACACACTCTTTTTCTATTTCTTTTTTCTTTTTCTCTTTTTGTCACTTTTATTTCTATGCTTAGAAGCTTTATTTTTTCTCTATATATATGTCACACTTTTTCTTCTTTTGTGTATCTTTCTCACCGAGCTTGCTTCGGAGCTTTGCTCAACACAACGCAGACACACCCTCTCACGGTCGTGACACTTGTGCAATGCTTCGCAACACTCGGAAAGCCACTCTAAATGGGATAGGTACACAAAGAAAGAAACGGGGCTACAAGGGGTGGGGCAAGTTATACCTATTGATGTTAGGCGGTGTCGGAACACACGAACTTGCGATGATTGAGGTGGTGTCGATGATGGTGTCGAAGTTGCGCCGGAATCCGGGGTGCCAAAGGTGTCGTCGCGGTGTTGGTGTAGGCGCGGAAGCGAAATAGACAACCAATGCACTCCAAATCGAAAACCGAGCAAATTAAGTCAATGCCCGAAAAGTTGGGTCAAAATAAGCGGTCAAAAGTTGGGCTCCAAAAATCGTCAAAAATTAGACGTGGACTATGTGGAGTAGTTGAAGGATGTTGTTAAAGTTTGGAGTCAAACGGGCTCCGGAAAGTTGTCATAATTTGGGGCAAAAAGAGGAGTCAAAACTAGACGAGATTTGAGGCAAAACTGCGCGCCGGGCCGAAACTTCCGGTCAAGTTCCGGAAATACGCGATTTGGGTCCAGGGGCTACTGCAAGCAAATTTGCTATTTTAGGAACTTAGGCGGATGTTGGGACGGATGTACCGGTCGGCCGGAAGTACCGGCGAGTCGAACCGGATGTTCCGGTCTGGAGATTTCTTGCGCTGCGTAATTGAACAGAGCTGGGGTGCTGCGCGCGGTTGGGGTGAGCGCTGGCTGCGGCGGGCACGTGCTGCGCGCGATGGGGATTGAGCGGGGAGTTGCTCTAGCGTGGGTGGGGCGCGCGCGTGCTGGAGCTGGACGGAGCGGGCGAGCAGGGGGCGGGTGAGGTCGGGCGGGCGCGCGCTTGGTGGCAGGCCGGCGGTTGCTGGGTCGGTGTAGCAGGGTGGGGCGGGCCAAGGCGGGCGCGTGTGGGGGTGGGCCTGATAGCTTGCGGGCGGGCGCGCGCGGGAGCTGTGGTGGTGCAGGGCGAGCGGCACAGGCTGGTGGCGAGCGATGCGGGGCAGGGCGTTGCGCGCGGGGGGCGGTTGCTGGCTCGCTGCAGCGCGTGGTGGCGTACTGGCGTGGGGCGATCTGGCCTGGGCGTGCTGGGTGGTTGCGGGCGCGAGCAGCGCGGCGATCAAGGCGCGCGTGAGGGAGGTAGGCGGCGCCGGCGCGGTGGGCGGCCAGGGACGGGGCTGCAGGGGATGATGCGTTGAGGAAGACGATACTTGCGTTGACCAGAAAAGAAAATATGTGGCCCAAGCGGAAGTTCCGGTGGGCGGGACCAGTAGTTCCGGAAATACAGGAATTTTCAGATCTGGATCTGGGTGACGAACAAGCACGAACTCGGGGCTGAAAACGGAACAGGAATTGATGGATTTGACGGGTAAACGGTGGAATTTGACAGTGAAAATTGGAGGGATGATAGATCAACACCAATAACACAAGATCTGTGGATCAAAACCACAAACAACGCAACAAATTCAGAGATCCAAATTCGAGCTATTTTTTGGGGAAATTTTTTGGGTGAAATTGGTGGAATCGGAGGGTCAAATCCGTGGCAACCTTTGCTCAGATACCATATGATGCGGGCTAAGCCCGAGGGTGTGCCCAATCTTCACGGTTTGACCCGTGTGAGTGTGATTGCGGAGGGCGATTCGCGGGGAAGTGGATGAACGCGAAGAACTCGATACAAACACACGCACACACACAATCGGTTTGTTCTCGTTGGCCCGAACCACCAACTCGATAGAAGTTGCAAAGAAAAGACCTTTCGGTAGAAGTCCCGCAAAAAGATCGACAAATCGAAGATCCTATGAATCTAGAAGGGTGAAAAGACCAAACTCAATAGAAGTGGAAGCAAAAGACCAAATAGGTAGAAGTGCAAGCAAAAGATCAAGATTGGTAGAAGCCACCAAAGAGATACAATAGGATTCGATAAGGAGCCCGGGTGGTACAATAGGAATTAACCTAAGGTGGGGGTTTCCCAAATCCACAAAGGGATATAATAGAGGCATAAGCCAATTCATCTAAACATCATCTCTCCCTCATGAAGGTGGGGGTTGGTGTCTATTTATAGGCAAGGGGATGAAGGGGTAAGTTACAAGCCAAAGGGGCTGAGATCTGGCTGAGGTTCGATGGGGCGGAAGTTTCCGGCCATCCTGGGCGGAAGTTCCGGTCCTGGGCGGAAGTTCCGGCCATCAGGGGCGGAAGTTCCGGCCACAGCTCTGCTGTGCGAGCATCTTCAGTCTTGACAGCATCTGGGCGGAAGTTCCGGCGATGTTGGGCGGAAGTTCCGGCCTGGAGCGTCCAGCGCTTCTTTCTCCTTCTCTTCCATGCTTTCGTGACATCGGCCTTGCGTCCTCGGGTCTCCATGGCATCCTCTCTTTTCCCCGTACTTGTCGTCGAGTTCCTATCATCAAGATATGACGGGGTATGAAGTAGTATATCCTCCAAAATAGGCGATTCGAGGCACGCGTAAAGGAGAAGATTCACCTTAGCGTGCCGTCTTGGTGATGAAGCACATGATGCGGTGAAGACCGAAGGTCGCCCCGTATCATAATTATTCTTCATCAAAGAAAGGCAAGTTACACATGACCTTTTGTCCTACTATTTTTGGATATGCATGTTTTACAAGTATTTTCGTAGAAATGCAGGATATTATGCTTTGCTATCCTAGTAGAGAGCCATAGGATCTCTTACCATGTTCCTTGTATCCCTTTTATTAAATAATGCGTATATTGTATGAGTGCTTAGCCAATTGCTTGGTAGACGTGGGATATGGGTTTTCAAAGAATAAAACCTTTTATGAAAATTGACTTGCGCCCATTCTGTGGTTGCATGGTGAAAATATTTTCTGAAATAAAAACTTATCAAAATGTTTTCCTCTGGGCGGAATGGTATGTTGGGAGCGTCTACAAGAGCTGCATCCAGTGAGTGGCTCTGCAGACTTAGGTTTTCACTACTAGGAAAAGGCCTAGCCGTAAGACTGCCAGCAGTGGCGCACCATGGTTGTCATGTGCGACTACTACTTAGACATGTGGGTCCCATGAGCCAGCAGCTTACTCAACGTTTCCAAGGCGGCAGGGGATATAAAGAAAAAGGAAATAGCAAAAAATCAGAGGGTGAAAAAAATCCAAGAAAAGAAACTTTTATAGTACATAGAGGATGACATGCGGGTCCCATGAGCCAGCAGGTTGCTCAACGTTTTCAAAGGCGGCATGAGATCGAAAGAAAAAGGCAAGTGACCAAAAATCAGAGGGTGAAACATAATCCAAGAAAAGAAACTTTTATTGTACATAGAGGATGACATGCGGGTCCTATTTTGCAGCAGCGGTCCCAACGTTTCAAATGCGGCTTGAGATAAAAAGAAAAAGAAAGTAGCCAGAAACTAGGGGGTAAAAAAACTCCAAGAAAGGAAAGCTTTATCGTTCATACAGGCTGACATGTGGGACCTATGAGCCAGCAGAGTCCTCAACGTTTGAAAGGCGGCAGGGGATCAAAAGAAAAAGGAAAATAACCAGAAATTAGGGGTAAAAAATAACTCCAAGAAAGGAAACTTTTATTGTTCGTAGAGGATGACATGCGGGACCCATGAGCCAGCAGCTTACTCAACGTTTCAAAGGCGGCATGAGATCGAAAGAAAAAGGCAAGTGACAAAATATCAGGAGACAATGATAATCCAAGAAAAGAAAGTTTATTGTACATAGAGGATGATATGCGGGTCCTATTTTGCAGCAGCGGTCCCAACGTTTCAAATGCGGCTTGAGATTAAAAGAAAAAGAAATTAGCTAGAAATTAGGGCGTCAAAAAAAATACAAGAAAAGAAAGTTGATGGACATAGAGGATAACATGCGGGTCCCATGAGCCAGCAGCTTACTCAACGTTTCCAAGGCGGCAGGGGATCAAAAGAAAAAGGAAATAGCCAAAAATCAAAGGGTGAAAAAAATCCAAGAAAAGAAACTTTTATAGTACATAGAGGATGACATGCGGGTCCCATGAGCCATCAGGTTCCTCAACGTTTTCAAAGGCGGCATGAGATCGAAAGAAAAAGGCAAGTGACCAAAAATCAGAGGGTGAAACATAATCCAAGAAAAGAAACTTTTATTGTACATAGAGGATGACATGCGGGTCCCATTTTGCAGCATCGGTCCCAAAGTTTCAAATGCGGCTTGAGATCAAAAGAAAAAGAAAGTAGCCAGAAATTAGGGCGTCAAAAAAATCCAAGAAAAGAAAGTTGATGGACATAGAGGATGACATGCGGGTCCCATGAGCCAGCAGCTTACTCAACGTTTCCAAGGCGGCAGGGGATCAAAAGAAAACGGAAATAGCCAAAAATCAGAGGGTGAAAAAAATCCAAGAAAACAAACTTTTATCGTACATAGAGGATGACATGCGGGTCCCATGAGCCAGCAGGTTCCTCAATGTTTTCAAAGGCAGCATGAGATCGAAAGAAAAAGGCAAGTGACCAAAAATAAGAGGGTGAAACATAATCCAAGAAAAGAAACTTTTATTGTACATAGAGGATGACATGCCGGTCCCATTTTGTAGCAGCGGTGCCAACGTTTCAAATGCGGCTTGAGATCAAAAGAAAAAGAAAGTAGCCATAAATTAGGGGGTAAAAAAAACTCCAAGAAAGGAAATCTTTATCGTTCATACAGGTTCACATGTGGGACCTATGAGCCAGCAGAGTCCTCAACATTTCAAAGGCGGCAGGGGATCAAAAGAAAAAGGAAATAGCCAAAAATCAGAGGGTGAAAAAAACCAAGAAAATGAACTTTTATAGTACATAGAGGATGACATGCGGGTCCCATGAGCCAGCAGGTTCCTCAACGTTTCAAACGTGGCATGAGATCGAAAGAAAAAGGCAAGTGACCAAATATCAGGATCGAAAAATAATTCAAGAAAATAAACTTGATTGTACATAGAAGATGACATGCGGGTCCCATTTAGAAGCAGCGGTATCACCGTTTGAGAGGCGGCAGGGGATCGAAAGAAAAAGGCAAGTGACCAAATATGAGGTGCCAAAAAAAAATCCAAGAAAAGAAAATTTTATAGTACATAGAGGATGACATGCGGGTCCCATGAGCCTGCAGGTTCCTCAACGTTTCAAACGTGGCATGAGATCGAAAGAAAAAGGCCAGTGACCAAATATCATGAGCCAAAAATAATTCAAAAAAAGAAACTTGATTGTACATAGAGGATGACATGCAGGTCCCATTTAGGAGCAGCGGTATCACCGTTTGAGAGGCTGCACGGGATCGAAAGAAAAAGGCAAGTGACCAAATATCATGAGCCAAAAATAATTCAAGAAAAGAAAGTTTTATAGTACATAGAGGATGACATGCGGGTCCCATTTAGCAGCAGCGGTCTCACCGTTTGAGAGGTGGCACGGGATCGAAAGAAAAAGGCAAGTGACCAAATATGAGGTGCCAAAAAAACCTCCAAGAAAAGAAAGTTGATTGCACATAGAGGATGACATGCGGGTCCCATTTAGCAGCATCGGTCTCAACGTTTCCAAGGCGGCAAGGGATCAAAAGAAAAAGGAAGTAGCTAGAAATCAGGGGGTCAAAAAAATTCAAAGAATAAAAAGAATTTTGGTTCATAGAAGATGACATGCGGGACCCATGATCCTGCATCGTAAACGGCTCGATCGGAGAGCGTTGAACGAGACGGTGCGATCGAGAAAAAAACAATGCAAGAGAGGCTGCCATCTGGGCCCTTCATCCATGGGCGGTGCGGATTTGCGTTGACTCGGCCGGCGAACCCGAGAATTCGAGATGCACCACGTCCCGGGCCACCATAGGAGACGTTTTGGCCGTTTTCGTCGGGCTAGGTGGCCTCAAAAACGAGAAAAAAAAGTTTTGACATGCACCACGGAGAGACCAAAAATCGTCGGCCATGGTGCACCAGCAACCACGGCGCGACTTCAACTTCGTCGGCCATGGCAACTTTTCTTGTAGTGGCATGTGTTGTGATTTTCTACACAAGTTTGGTACTAGGGTTCATCATTAGGGTTCTACTAGGGTTTGATGGTTTAGGTTGATCTTAATGGTGTGGTATATAGGAGTGGTGATCAATGGCACTACTCTAACTAACAAGCTAGGGTTTGCATCTAGGTGGTACTAGTGGATCATATAGGTTTTAATTAAAAATAGGAACATGAAATGATGGTCTCGGGTGAATTGATTTTAGTGGATCATGAGCATGCATTCAATTGTGGCTTATTAGGGTTCTATATGTAAATTAAAACTCACATGATCACATGTGATATACAACTAGGGTTTTAGAGTTGATTCTAATGTGGAATGATCACATAAAATAATGGGATCAAGGTTCTTGTCTATATTAGAAGTAGGGTTTCTACATAGGGATACAATTCTTAAAATGATAGTTGGAAATATAGTTGTGGTGACTAATTACTTTGAAACAAATGTAATAATGGTATTAGCATTTTATTTATTTTAAGTGATTTAATAATTAAGATAAATACTATTTAGGTTTCATAGTTATGATTAGGTTTTAAAATAATAACTTGCTAATTAAAAATGTTTGAGTTCGCAATATTTAAGCTACCAAAATATTATTGGTTTTTAATATTTTCTTGATTTATTATTATTTAAAGAAAATAGCAATTTGGAAATTAGGGTTTCATGAAATAGTACTAATATTTAAGTTAATGAAAATATGATAAGGAAAACTAATCTTAATATTTTACTTACTTATTGATTGGTTATGATTTGTTTTTAGAATTTAAATAATTATTGAATTCAAATTGTATTTCAAACAAATGAAAAGGCATAATTAATAAAGTTAAAAATAAGTGAATTTTTATTTTGACACACATTTTTATTTTATATTTTATTTGAATAGAGTTTATTTTTGTGAGCATTTTGATATATTATTTTATTTTTTTCGGAGCTAAAATGAATTTTATCTATTTCTTTAAAGTTTCAGCTATTTAGTGGTTTTAAAATTAAATCTAAAAACTAAACGTACCGATTCATATTGTACCCACAGACACCGACAGGTGGGGTCTGGTCCAGGTCAGCTGCCTCGTTGGTAGTTGACTGGATCAAACAGGTCATCGGCCCCACTGCCATGTTGACATCACCGGCGGCTTGACGCCGGCGAGTCAGAGCGTGACGGCGACGCCGATTTCGGGCTCCCCTGGATGGTCTACTACATGTTTCAGGACCCCCTCGACCTACTGAGCACGATGGTGGTGGTGGTTCACCGGAATACTCACCGGAGCATCGCCGAAGAAGACATCTGCGGCGGCTCTGCTCCGGCCAAATGGCTAACCCGAGCTAGAGATGATGCTAGGAAGCGAGAGTAGGCTCTACAGACGCGCAAACTCACGCTGAGTACGATGGTGTGGTCGGCGACGTCGATTGTTGACGGAGACGACGAGGATTTCACCATTACCGACGAGGTACTGCAAAAGGGAATGATCAAATTCTCCCAGTTCCGAGCTCCCCTTGATGCCTGCTTGCGTGCAGATGCTCCTCTCGACGAGACGCTCCTCCTCGACCAAGCTACGAGGTCCAGGGTGGCTCCAATCGACGGCTTCATCTTCGACTCCGGCGACAGTGAGTGGATGAACGCGAGAGATAGAGGGTGACTGAGAAGAAATGGAGGGGTGGCGAGGTTCTAGGGTTTCCTGGGGAAGCTCCTGGCATATTTATAGGGCGAGGCGAGGTCTGGTTCGTCGGCTCGCTGGTGGTACTGGCCGAGATGCACTGGCGACGGTGAGCTGCATTCGGGCGTGAATCTTGATGCGAATGGATAGACTCGGACGCGAGGACGATAGTGTGGAGCTCTACAACCTTCTGCGGCGCCCGGGACGTCCTTATCGTCGACGAGGGCGGCGTCTACTGGCGTTGTGAACATCGCAAAATTTCAAAGCAATGAATAACACGAGTTTCCAATATTCAAAAATGGGAACCAACAAAAACTTTTATTAAAAGATGTGCTATGCATAGTGTTCATGCATTATTTATGTGACATTGCCATGATGATTGCTTGAGTGGTTATCAATGTAGCTAAAACCCTCAACCATGATCATTGGATCAAACAGGGAGAAAGAAAAAGAAAGGAAAAATCAAAATAACCTCACATATGTACTTATGGCTATTTTTTCCAAACCTCAACTTAGGCCTTTGTACTTTGTTTCAATGGTTGTATAACATTACTAAACTCATAAGAACAACATTTGAATCAAAGAAAAAAATCAAAGGAGAAAGAGAAAGAAAAGCCACTCACATAAGATAATGGTCAAAATTGACATTTATATCAGGGTACCCACTTTGAGCCCCTGTATTAAGAAATTTATAAACTAAACACTCCCAAGTCTTTGCACCTCATCCAAGACCTCATCAAGATGAACAACTTTGGTAAAGACCAACCCTGCAAATTCTTCCTAAATTTCTTAATATCATCAAGCAAAGATGCGACATCAAATCAGATTTAAGATTATGTCATATTTGGATTTTCACAAACCACCTCCATTTTGCAAACCAACACTACCATTGTGTGTCAAACATTATTTGAACCATCTCCATAAAATATTTTTGCAAAATTCAAAAATTTGTTTCATGCGGCCATTGTGTCGAACACATGGCATGCACCAATCTGCCAACTCTAGACATTCTTTTATCCAACATGTTTTAGCATCAACCATCAACCCTAGGTCATCATTAGTCCTCTCTTGCACTCATTACACGATGCCAAGCGCCAGATACAAATTTTTTGCATGATCTCATTGAGGACAAGACCATGTCGTGGTGGTCATGCCCCCTCTCCATGCCATCCTCTCCTCCTCTCACATCTGGTGTGCATCACCATGTCCTTGGACCTCTACACACCCTGCTGATCACGTTGGACACCACCATTGGCCAGGAGAGTCACCGCAATGACCAGAACACGACACGCACATGACGCCCAGGCGCGCCAGAGCGTGCACGCTGACGTCCCTGGACGCGCTAGAGCACGCACGTGCCTCGTCACCCTCGTCCTTCCCTTGACCTCTCCTCTCGCACCGTGCACCACCACGTCACCCTCTACCTCCCAGACACGCTCACCTGTGCCGGAGAGGACGGTAGCCGTCGTCACCATCGACGACTTCCGCCTCGGTACTGTGAGCTCACGTCATGTTCCTCGCCGCGTCACTGCATCATTTTCAGCGTCGTCAAGCGCTCCGTGCTCGCCATGACGTCGCCAACGCCCCCGCGTCATTGCCCAACTCCCTCCGCCACTATAACACCGTCGCCATAGACGACCTCACCATGCCGTGCCGCCCTCCTCCCGCTATAAAAGGAGCGTTCCCCCGCTCCAAATCTCCACACCATTCGCCTCCTTTCTTCTCCCTGACCCTCCTCGAGCACCGCCGCTTCCCAATTCCATCTGTAGACCACCAATCGACCGCTGAAGCTCCGCCAGTACTGGTGCAAGATCGCCGGAGCTAGGAGCCGCCCCAGGAGCCGCCGCTTGTACCAGGAGCTTCGCCGTCGTCCACGCCGCCCTGCATCAACACCGACGATCGCCGGACCCTGGTTAGCCCTCCGACCCCCTGGTGCTCGCTGCCAGTGAGCCCGTGCTCGTCGTCGACGATGATGCACGTGAACCGTCCGATCTTGCTCTAATCCTGTGGCCCTCATTCAAACATACCGATTCGGGGTTTAAGTGCCACTGACAAGTGGAGCCCCTTGTCAGGCGGCCCGCTCGTGCGAGACACGCAGCTGGGCCGGCACATTTTTCTTTTTCTCCGTGGCCCGTGTAGTTTTCCCGCGCTAGCCCACCAGTTCAAATTCGAATTAAATTATTTAGTTCAAATTCAATACTGGTGCTATGTTCAAAATTAATAGAATCAAATATACTAAGCCAAATTTCATGAATTTGATATTGTTGGAAAGCTTAGGAAATTATCTAGCCAACTACATTGGTCTCAACCCTAGATTTGTTGTAGAACTCAGGTAGTAAAATAACAAGGCAGGGTCTTTTCAAACTTCAAACATTTATTAAAAATCAACCATAAATGATTTTGAGTTGATTCCAACTCTCATAAATCACATTTCAAATACTCTACATGATTATGTAAAAATATAGCATTAGTGTTTACTATGATCATGGGCTAGAAGAAATAATGGCTATGTGGTTATTTCTAGTCCATTTAAATTGCCCCAATTAATTAATTAAATAGTATGAGAGGTATTCTCTCATTTAAATCATGGTCCTAAGTAATTCAATAAGAGGTAATGACCTTAGTCTAATGAACCTCCTATTTTATTACTTAGTGATATTAAATTATTACTATAATAGTGTTAAATTGCATGAGGTGTAATACCTCATTTAAATTATTTTCCCAAATGATAAATATGAAGTGATGACCTTGGTCAACATGTATTCATACCTTATTATTTGAGGAGATTAAATCTTAACAAGATTCAATGAGAGGAAATTATTTCTCAAAGATAATAAATAGAAACCCTAATAAATATTTCAAGGAGAGGAAATTATTTTTCTTAAAAGGGAAACAAAGTCAACCACCATGTGAATAAGGATGTGATGCTCGAATAGCTTGTGTGAACTATTTGTGTGTTTAGTCTATCCCTTAAGATTTGTTTGGTGATTGTATACCTCGTATCCGTTTATAGACGCTAGTACCGAGGACTACCAGGAGGAGGAGGTCTACTACGAGGAAGAAGAAGAAAACTTTGATCACTGTACCACTCAAGGCAAGCTATACTCTTGCAAGCTACCCTAATGCAAAGCTCTACTAGAGCAAGGCACCATTACATATTACTTTGTGTTTAATGATCCCAACCCAAGTATTTATCTTACAAGTTTTTGACTTTGGTTTATCAAAGTTTATTTTTGATTCATGATTCACTTTGGTCTAGATAGGGAGTATTGCAAGAACATCAAAGTTATCCTAGAGAGCTATAAGTTAGTTAGCACCCCTCATGACTAGTTGCTAGTGCTAAAACTAAAATTGACTACTCTAGATGGGAACATGTGAAATCAAATGACTTTGAAAACCTTGGAATGATGAGTCATTCTATTGAAAGATTTTGAAGGTGAATATGACTTGGATGACATGGTGAATTTGATAAAAACTGATGATTGGGTTCGGATGCGATACCATTCCAATTTTTGAGTACCCCCACAATACCTGATTATGGGTAGGGCTTAACTAGAAACTTATGCACTTTAGTTTGGGTTCCCTCTAAACAAGCGTCATAGGGGTTATGCCGAGGCTGCTCGGCGATATATGAAATGACGTGAAATTGAGGTGAATGTCCTACCCAAGCCCTGTGCAGTTCCTAGGATAGCAGATTGCTATCACTGGGAGGCCAAACTCATGGGGGAGGTGCCTATACTAGGGTATGTAAGTGAAAGGTTAATGGTTGATGATCCGCATACTAAGTATGATTATTAAGGGCTATCCCTGACGGATGCAATCAAATGTTGTGGCACAAGTGTACAACCTCTGCAGAGTGTAAACCTATTCGAATAGCCGTGTCCGCGGTTATGGGCGGTTGGATGGCCATACTGTTCCGTTGTAAGATGTGTTCTAACAATGAATGGTGAATTGAAAGGTGAATTTGACTTGATCACAACAAAGTTGTGGGAATGACACTAATGTTCCCACTTGAGTTAAGTTAGGCAAATGAGGAGTCTTTATTTAATAAGGGCTTATGAAATAAAATTGGCTTTATGCAAATAACCTAGAGCTTAGGATCCCATTGCTATAATTAAAAGTGCTTACACTAGTATTATTTGCGAGTACTTTAAAGTACTCATGGCCGTGTCCCTGGCTATTCAAATGGCCAGACTATGAAGAAGAGCAGCAGTATCAGGATGACGGACACCAGGACGTCTACGATAACTAGGATCGTCTTCTGACGTCAAGCGTTGCCTGTGGAATAGATGGACTACTACTACTTCGCTTCCGCTATGTGTTGTGTTGATCATTAGATCAACTATTATTGTAATTTTGGATCATGTGATCTATTGTTGTAAGACGACTATGGTATGTAATGAATGATGGTTCTGTAATATCAACTGTTATGTCTCGCAAAAACAATCTTCCTGGGATTGCGATGTATGGCATAATAGGCATCTGGACTTAAAAATCCGGGTGTTGACACGTTTCCTCGGTGTCGGCCTCGGAGAAGAAGAATACGACGACGGCCTCCTATTTTAACGCGAAGCGGTATGCGGCTCGGGCTGGGCTGTAGCTGGGCCATGGTGGTGGGTTGGTCCTGGGCTGCTGCTGGGCTGCACGGCCAGGTAACCAGGTAAGCCTCCTTTTCTTTTTCTCTCTTTACTATTTTCTGTTTTGAATTTGCTATTTGAATTCTGTTTTGTTTTGCAGGTTTTAAAATATTTGAATATCATAACAATTTGATAATGATACTCACTGTATTGTTTTGTTTTCAAACAACCATTTTATAATTGATACATTTTGTGTTCTTATGAGGCACAACTTAAAATTCAAAATAGTTATGAATTTACGATTCATTTATATTGCTTTTTAATTTAAGAATCAAATCTGTTAAAATGATTTGAATTTAGATCATGTGCATAGTGAACATATTATATTTTTCTAATGCTTAACCATAGTGATTACTCACATACAATTTAATTATGGCTAGGGTTTAACAAATTGTAAAGGGAATGGGATTGGTTCTTGATTTTATGTGTATGATGGTGTCTTAGGGCTTAAGAAGAATAGTGAGATCAACTCTAAAATCATCAACCTCCATTAACTAGCTTAAGATTAAATTATTTATGATAGACCCTATATTCCTCATGGTTAAATCATCTACTTATATGATGGTTCCATTTTATAAAATACTATTGCATTTGTTTCACTAAGCAAGATATCTGGAAAGCAAAATGGAATTGGATATTGGTTTAACTCTAGTCACCAAATAGCATTTAGTTCTAAAGTATATATGGCTTGGGTGATACTTGTGATCCATGATACACAAGTTAGGGCATATAATTTTATGTGGAGTGAATCCTATGTGAAAGGTTTAAGGTTTTAGTAATGCTTCACTATTTGAAGTATAGAAATAGGCATGCGGCATGGCAGGGTTCTACTTATCATTCCAAGTAATCCATGGATTGGAATTCAAATGTGGTTTAGGGTTTTGGTTATGTATCACTAATAGAACATGGCTTTCACCTCCAAGATTAAAGGTTGATTTGAACAAGTAAGATTTAATACTACTCTAGTATTCTCTAGGATAGACATGGCTATGGTTAGCATCTATAATCTCTCTCACTTCTAAATGTCTGATGAGGACATCCCATCTATTGATACAACCGCTGTACCTACAGCCACACAAATCCAAGGACCAATCACTCGAGCTCGTGCCAAACAACTTAACTATCAGGTACTTTCGTTTATTGGAACTATTCCTCATATACATGAGAATATGATGCTGCCTAAATCAGATATGTTTGTTACTCTTAGGAATGATGGACCTAGCATGGATAAGGAGGACAAGCATTGGATCATGATCACACATGGAGGAGATGGCAGCAAGCACTTAAGGATTGAAGATGATGCCACAAGTGGAGATTTCAGAACTTTGAAGCCACCATAAGAAGAGATGAAGACATGGACGAAATATAGAGTTGTCCACTTCATAATTTCGTCCATAGCATAATATGGTGCTGCGTCACCTTTAGTTTTGGGCCAAGCCCATGTCATTTTCGCAGGAATTAAGTCAGCCACTTTTTAGAGTCCGTATTGAAGGGGGAAAGGCCTTCTAGGGTTTTGTTCGGCCACCATACGTATGGCTGGTCGAAACCCCACCTTTTCCTCCTTTAAATACCCCCATAGCCGTCACGTTTAGACTCGGATTTTGATTAGACTAAAAATTAGCCATTGCTCCAACACTCGTGTACTTCTTTTGAGGCCAACGCCCAGAACAAGACCGACTATTCGGAATCCCACCTTTTCAATAAAGCTTTCATCTATATCCGCAATAATTCTGATTGCATTATTAGTTCATACTTGTTCTCGATTTCAGGTAGGAATTAAGACCCTCGCTGGTCAGGCTGATCGTGCATCCGCAAGATCAGTAACTCCCGGAGATTGTCCTAGCGATTGCATTGGCTCACGAGCTTTGCACGTGTAGTCGGATCGTCAAGCACGAACTCCACCAACAAATCGACGCTATCTTACTCTCATCGAAAGATCGGCCACCTTTGCCCTATCAATGTCTTGGAAAAATCCTAAGGTCCTACTCAAGAGATGATGATATGATCCTCTAAATATATGGTTTGCCTAGGCATTCTACCTTGGTATCTTATGTACCTTGTTCTTCTTGAAATCTGATAAACCTGCATCTTGTGGTATGCCTCCACCTCCTAGCTTCTTCATCTTGATCCTAGCTAATGTATGGGTGGTCTCAAGGTTTGGGTTTCCTTGTAACATGGTACTAGATGATCAAATGGATGAAGGGTGTGGCTACTTTTATAGTCTTGGGAAAGCTCTAGTATCATGACACATAGGTGAGTGACTCTTGGTTTGGTTTGATGAGTAAGGTGCTTGGTTGTCATGCCCTCATCCATAGCAATCCTTTGAGCATGAGGTGGCATAACTTGGAATGCAAGTCATGTAGATATTTCCATCCTATGTGGCATAGAGATTATCCTCTCATATGATTTATTTTTGGATAGCCAAGTGGCATTTGTTACTAAATATCTTGGGGATAGTTTTATTATTGTTGATGAGTCACTATAGCATATTTGATTGGATTTATATTATAATATTGGTCAAAAGGTCAAGGTTGAGGGTTATTTCTCAATTTTGGTGTTTGAATTCACCAAGGCATGATCATATGAGTTTCAAAATACTCATAGTTAGTTTATTCAAATAGTTTGAACTAAAATTCGTAATGTAAATGGATTTAGTTTTATGATATTCCATATATTTAATAAGTTATGATTTAAATAAGAATGTATGGATTTTATGCACTTTAGACCCTTTGGTTTACCTTATTTGGTAATGAGTTTAAAATTGAATTAAATTACACACAAAGGTAGTTGCTAAGTTGGGGTTTGATTCTTAAAGAATGTGTGGTTGTAAGGAATATTATGTTGAGATCTTTTACAAGATCTTGTAGTTGATCCTTACTTAAGGTGTTGTTTGTTGTAAATCTACTTTCATTTCATCTAGCCCATAGATCAAATCATCTCTACCCAAAACACGGTTTTAGCAAAGATCACAGTGAAGTTCATAGGGCTTGACTTGATGATCTACTTCAATTCCAGCAAGTCAAGTGAAACTTCAGTTACTGTGGTAAGTTTTGTTTGAAAGCGCGAAAATTCCCCGGATTTTCTATGCATGAATGCAATGCACACTTTGGCATTCTCTCATTTTATAGCCTCTAAACCTGGGATATTACAGCCTCTCCCCCTTAAACTGAACTTCGCCCCGAAGTTCGTACGCTCTCATGTTTCGGAATGTGGAACTGACTTGAACATATCCCTTGTCCAGATCCTTCCTGGATTCTTCTGATGTCTGGCACTGATACTTTCTTCAATTTTATGATTTCTTCCAACACTCTAAGCTTATAGTCTTGTTCTCCAAAGATCCTTGGATTAAGACATATTATTGTGCTCATGGACTTTACTATTGCTTGTGGTGATAGCTTCCTATCTGGGTACCCAAAGCTTGGTTTTCCAGCTGTGGTGATCCAAAGCTTAATTCTAAAGGAATTGTTTAAGATAGGGTATTGTTTTCCCTTACTACCATACTATAGTAATGGTACTAAGTAAGGTATTTACAATAGGTATAGTCTTGGTGGTTCATTCCTACGAATGGATTAGACTCATTTTAGTCCATCCAATCATGGCTTCTAGTTTATGCTAGTTTTCCTCCTTTTGGTTTCTTTAGGTTCCATGAAAAGAATCATTCTAATAAACAATAGTTTTGGTTTGGTCAATCCCTTCGATCTTTGGGCTTCTCAAGCTTTGATTGTCCTCCGACATCTTCTTCATCCAACTTCATTATCTTAGACTTACTTGAGCTCTTTTACTACTGAGTAATTATCAATTACCCACTTAAGTTAGGGTCTGACCCATTTCTTCGAGATATAAACCTCGGCTTCTGGTCTGACATCCTCCTGAGAGTACTATTATATGGGTACTTCCCAACAACCTTAATAAGATTGAACTTCCTCTTAGTTCAGACCTTTTTCTTTGCATATCATACTACAATTCATATCTTAATACTTCTCCTACAGCCTTCCTCTCCCCCTTGGAGTTTACTAATGATTTTCAAGCTCCTTTTCTTCTAATCATTAAACTCCAAGGTTAGAAGATTAGTCTTGGTCTGGCTTATAGTTTGTACTTTTCTAGAGTCTCACGAAGAATTCTTTGCGGTGTATCCACACAGTTGTGGGTATCCGATGTGAATCCTCCGACTAAATTTTTACCAGCTATGGGATACCAGCTGCGGAATCCCCCTTTCTTTTAGAGTAAAGAAATGTACAAGCTGCGGACTATCTGGTACCAGCTACAGACTAACTAGCACCAGATGTGGCTTCTTTGATACCAGTTGTGGACTATTTATGGTTCTAGTCAACATCTACCTACGAGCTACGGATACTTCTAGAGTTTTAGCTAAGATCTACCTCAATTTCAATGCTTTCTCTACATGTTTATCCTATATCAGCTGCGGTCTTATTATATCAGCTGCGACTTCACTTGTTCATTTTCCTTCTTCTAGGGTTTGTTTTGCAAGAGAACCACTTGTTGACACTATGAAGATAGTATCGTAAGTGACTTCACTTGCATTCCCTTCTTCCATAATGAATATGGCTCCACTTCTACTGCTCCATATTCACTATATTTTTCTCACGTTTTCCATGTTGAAGTACTCCTAAATTGAGTGTAAAAGTTAGTTTTGATTTGTCCTATCTTCAGATTATTGTGGTTGCTTCCCACAACTTTACTTCCTTCTTCTCGTGAACCTTCATCTTGTCTTCAAAATCTTCAGAATTCATCACTTCCTCACACGAATACATTTACCCTCTAGGCCTATAACATCAAGTAAGAGTTTAATATTGCAACATGCATTTGCATATCGAAGTCAAACTTCATGTATGGATCTAGTCAAACAATGAAAATCCAATAAAATCCAAGAAGATTCAGCTTTGTGCTTATAATACACATCCTTATATGCCTGAATAAAACAGTTGGGTAAGTGGTTGTGGAGGGGGATTCGCGGGGAGGTGGATGAACGCGAAGAACACGATACAAACACACACACACAAATCGGTTATCCTCGTTGGCCCGAACCACGAACTCGATAGAATTGAAAGACAAAGACCAAAAGGTAGAATCTCTCGCAAAAGATTGACAAATCCAAATAGAAGTCCAAAGAATAAAAGATCAACTAAGAATAGAGTTGCAAAGCAAGAGATTCTCAATTGATAGAATTACTAGAATGGAAAAGATCCGGATAAGGAGGGATACAATAGATGGGTAATCTAAGGTGGGGGTTTCCCAAATCCACAAAGGGATAATAGAGGCATAAGCCAATTCATCTAAACATCATCTCTCCCTCATGAAGGTGGGGGTAGGTGCCTATTTATAGGTAGGGGCCGAAGGGGTAAGTTACAAGCTGAAAATAGGCAGTTTCGTGATGTAAAGCGTGCAGGCGGAAGTTCCGGTCTATAGGAGCGGAAGTTCCGGTCCGAAGGATCCGGCTGATTTCTTCAACGTGAGCATCTAGGCAGAAGTTCCGGTCCTAAGGGGCGGAAGTTCCGGCTGGATTCCTTCAGCGTGAGCATCTTCATTCTTGGATGGCATCTGGCCGGAAGTACCGGTCGGGTGGGGCATTAGTTCCGGCCTGGAGCGTCCAGCTCCTCTTCCTCCTTCTCTTCCATGCTTCCGTGACATCGGCCTTGCGTCCTCGGGTCTCCATGGCATCCTCTCTTCCCTTCGTACTTGTCGTCGAGTTCCTATCATCAATATATGACGGAGTATGAAGTAGTATATCGTTCCAAATAGGCAATTGTAGGCACGCATAAAGGAGAAGATTCACCTTTGCGTGCCGTCTTGGCGAAGACAACTCCAAATAGAAGTCCAAAGAGTAAAAGACCAACTAAGAATAGAGTTGCAAAGCAAGAGATTCTCAATTGATAGAATTACTAGAATGGAAAAGATCCGGATAAGTAGGGATACAATAGATGGGTAATCTAAGGTGGGGGTTTCTGATGCGTGCAATTAACACACGTCCATTGGGAACCCCAAGAGGAAGGTGTGATGCAGACAGTAGCAAGTTTTCCCTCAGAAAGAAACCAAGGTTTATCGAACCAGGAGGAGCCAAGAAGCACGTTGAAGGTTGATGGTGGCGGAATGTAATGCGGCGCAACACCAGGGATTCCGGCGCCAACATGGAACCTGCACAACACAACCAAAGTACTTTGCCCCAACGTAACTGTGAGGTTGTCAATCTCACCGGCTTGCTGTGAACAAAGGATTAACCGTATTGTGTGGAAGATGATTGTTTGCGAAGAACAGTAAAGAACAAGTATTGCAGTAGATTGTATTTCAGATGTAAAGAATAGACCGGGGTCCACAGTTCACTAACGGTGTCTCTCCCATAAGATAAATAGCATGTTGGGTGAACAAATTACAGTTGGGCAATTGACAAATAAAGAAGGCATAACAATGCACATACAAATATCATGATGAGTACTATGAGATTTAATCAGGGCATTACGACAAAGTACATAGACCGCCATCCAGCATGCATCTATGCCTAAAAAGTCCTCTTTCAGGTTATCATCCGAACCCCTTCCGGTATTAAGTTGCAAGCAACAGACAATTGCATTAAGTATGGTGCGTAATGTAATCAACACAAATATCCTTAGACAAAGCATCGATGTTTTATCCCTAGTGGCAACAGCACATCCACAACCTTAGAACTTTCTCGTCATCGTCCCGCATTTAATGGAGGCATGAACCCACTATCGAGCATAAATACTCCCTCTTGGAGTCACAAGTATCAACTTGGCCGGAGCCTCTACTAGCAACGGAGAGCATGCAAGAACATAAACAACTCATATATGATAGATTGATAATCAACTTGACATAGTATTCAATATCCATCGGATCCCAACAAACACAACATGTAGGATTACAAAGAAACGATCTTGATCATGATAGGCAGCTCACAAGATCGAGCATGATAGCACAATTAGGAGAAGACGACCATCTAGCTACTGCTATGGACCCATGGTCCAGGGGTGAACTACTCACACATCAATCCGGAGGCGATCATGGCGATGAAGAGTCCTCCGGGAGATGATTCCCCTCTCCGGCAGGGTGCCGGAGGCGATCTCCTGAATCCCCCGAGATGGGATTGGCGGCGGCTGCGTCTCTGGAAGGTTTTCCGTATCGTGGCTCTCGGTACTGGGGGTTTCGCGGCGGAGGCTTTAAGTAGGCGGAAGGGTAGGTCAGGGGGCGTCACGAGGGCCCACACGCTAGGGTCGCGCGGCCAGGGTCTAGGCCGCGCCGCCCTGTTGTGTGGCCGCCTCATGGCCCCACTTCTTATCCTCTTCGGTCTTCTGGAAGCTTCGTGTGAAAATAGGACCCTGGGCGTTGATTTCGTCCAATTCCGAGAATATTTCCTTACTAGGATTTCTGAAACCAAAAACAGCAGAAAATAGCAATCGGCTCTTCGGCATCTCGTCAATAGGTTAGTGCCGGAAAATGCATAATAACGACATATAATGTGTATAAAACATGTGAGTATCATCATAAAAGTAGCATGGAACATAAGAAATTATAGATACGTTTGGGACGTATCAAGCATCCCCAAGCTTAGTTCCTACTCGCCCTCGAGTAGGTAAACGATAACAAAGATAATTTCTGAAGTGACATGCTATCATAGTCTTGATCATACTATTATAAAGCACATGAGATGAATGCAGCGATTCGAAGCAATGATGAAGATAATGAGTAAACAAATGAATCATATAGCAAAGACTTTTCATGAAAAATACTTTCAAGACAGGCATCAATAAGTCTTGCATAAGAGTTAACTCATAAGCAATAAGTTCTTAGTAAAGGCATTGAAGCAACACAAAAGGTAGATATAAGTTTCAGCAGTTGCTTTCAACTTCAACATGTATATCTCATGGATAATTGTCAACACAAAGTAATATAACAAGTGCAATAGGTAAACATGTAAGAATCAATGCACACAGCTTACACAAGTGTTTGCTTCTAAGATAGAAAGAATAGGTAGACTGACTCAACAATAAAGTAGAAGATAGGCCCTTCGCAGAGGGAAGCATGGATTACTATTTTTGTGCTAGAGCTTTTATTTTGAAAACAAGAAACAATTTTGTCAACGGTAGTAATAAAGCATATGAGTTATGTATAGATATCTTATAAGTTGCAAGCCTCATGCATAGTATAGTAATAGTGCTCGCACCTTGTCCTAATTAGCTTGGGTTAACACTGATTATCATTGCATAACATATGTTTCAACCAAGTGTCACAAAGGGGTACCTCTATGCCGCATGTACAAGGGTCTAAGGAGAAAGTTCGCATTGGATTTCTCGCTTTTGATCATTCTTCAACTTAGACACCCATACCGGGACAACATAGACAACGAGATAATGGACTCCTCTTTTAATGCTTAAGCATTCAACAACGAGTTAATATTCTCATAAGAGATTGAGGTTTTATGTCCAAACTGAAACTTCCACCATGATTCATGGCTTTAGTTAGCGGCCCAATGTTCTTCTCTAACAGTATGCATACTCAAACCATTTGATTGTGAAAACCGCCCTTACTTCAGACAAGACGAACATGCATAGCAACTCACATGATATTCAACAAAGGTAAAAAGTTCATGGCGTCCCCAGAAAACATGGTTACCGCTCAACAAGCAACTTACTAAGAAATAAGACACATAAGTACATATTCTTCACCACAATAGTTTTTAAGGCTATTTGTCCCATGAGCTATATATATTGCAAAGGTAAAGAATAGAAATTTTAAAGGTAGCACTCAAGTAATGTACTTTGGAATGGCGGAGAAATACCATGTGGTAGGTAGGTATGGTGGACACAAATGGCATGGATTTTGGCTCAAGTATTTGGATGCACGAGAAGAATCCATCTCAATACAAGGCTAGGCTAGCAAGGTTGTTTGAAGCAAACTCAAGTATAAAACGGTGCAGCAAGACTCACATATAAACATATTGTAAGCATTATAAGAAATTACATCGTCTCCTTGTTGTTCAAACACCTCAACCAGAAAATATCTAGACTTAGAGAGAACAATCATGCAAACCAAATTTTAACAAGCTCTATGTAGTTATTCATTAATGGGTGCAAAGTACATGATGCAAGAGCTTAAACATGATCTATATGAGCACAACAATTGCCAAGTATCAAATTATTCAAGACATTATACCATTTACCACATGCGGCATTTTCCGTTTCCAACCATATATCAATGAGTGAGGTAGTTCAACTTTCGCAATGAACATTAAAGATAAAGCTAAGAACACATGTGTTCATACGAAACAGCGGAGCATAATATCTCCAATATAAAGAATGCTAGGATCCGACTTTATTCAAACAAAACAAAAACTAAAGCAAACAGACGCTCCAAGCAAAGCACATAAGATGTGACTGAATAAAAATATAGTTTCATTAGAGGAACCTGATAATGTTGTCGATGAAGAAGGGGATGCCTTGTGATGAGGTCTAAGACCCCGTTTGTGGCCCGATCTTGCGGTTGACCCGAAATCCAAAGGGGAAGAGAGGGAGAGCGCGAAGAACACGATGAACACGAAGAACAAGAGGAACTCACGCACGCACACCAACCCGATACAATCGATACTTACCCTCGTGGCTCGATGGACCACGCCAATAGAATCAACCCGGGAGAGACGCGGGGTAGAATCCCGGAGTGAGAGATCGGCGAGGGAGATGAATCAAGGAGTGGGAGAGAGAGTGGGTAGCACTAGAATCTCACACTCACAAATACATACATCCATCAAGGGTTGCCTTGGATACAAAGGGGATGAAACCCTAGGGAGACAAAGCTCAAAGTCATCTCTAAGCCTAAATCTTGTCTAAGGAGCTAAGGGGGTGACCTAGGTGCTTATATAGGCATACAAGGCAGCTTGGGTCGAACAGGTAAGTGGTGGACCGACTCGGGCCGTTCCGGTCGAGTCGAACCCGTGCAATCCGGTTTGGGATCCGGTCAGACCGGGCCTGTGACCGGGTGGTCCGGTCCCGGGTCCGGTCGACCGGGCGCCAACCGGGAACTTGCGAAGTTTCCGGTCGCCTTCCGGTACGAGGCAGGGAATCCGGTTGGGCGCCCGGTTGACCGGGCCTGGGACCGGATGACCCGGTTGTGGGTCCGGTCTGACCGGGTCTTGGACCGGCCAGGCTGGGCCTCTTCCTCCCGCCTCTTCTTCCTCTTCCTTCTTCTCTTCTTTCCTTCTTCTTCTTCTCTCTTCCTTGCACCATGGGAGTTCCTTCTCTCTTGGTCCTTGTCGATGTCGGCACCTATAGACACAATGATGATAGGCATGAGGTAGCATACCATTCAAGTTGGTGTTGAGGTCGACCATAGAGAGGAAAGAGTTCACCTTGACATATATGGCGGGGTTTTGCGTTGTTGGTCCACTTGGGGGACTCCGTGGCCATGGTGTAGCATCGACGATAGGCGGGGCTGCACTTGACGGTCTTGAGGTGGAGGTGTCCGAAAGCCACCCCACATCATCTCCCCTCCCCTTGGGGAAGAGTCGCCCTCGACTCTTGTTCCTCCTCAACGATGATGTAGGCCATGACGTTTCTCCCATGTAGTAATGGATGGACAAAGTCGCGGTCGAAGAAGAACTTGGGGAAAAACAACTTGCGAATGGAAAGCTTGTGGATGCCAATTTGGTGATCGGCGAACAAGAGGCTCTCAATCAAATACGAAGCATCAAGTCGTTTCTCCAAGAGGCATTTGGCAAAAATGGGAACCAAAAGAGTGTCGATGTATCCAAAGTTTGGTAGGGCAAATATTTGTGCATGTAAGAGTTGTAAGGTGTCAAAAATGTGTGGTGTAGCATTGTCCCAAACCAATGGAACAATCAAAAGGCAAGTATCGGCGGCAAAATTTTGGGCAAAATTGTTATGTGCAATGGCAAAGAGATGGAAACTTCTAGCTTGGGAAAGTATGGTTGGCGTGAGCCAAGTATGGGTATCCTCAAGTGTCAAAGCATCCATTTCAATTGTTAAAGATGAAATGAGAAATCCAAAGAAGAGCAACTTTTTGTGTGACATGTGGCACAAGATGCATAAGGTGTCTCTCACATGTATGACATGGTCCTTGAGATTGTCGGAGTGTATGATGAAAGCATCAAGACATACAACAACCATTGTGCCAACAAGATGTGTCAAGCTATGTTGCATAAGAGGCCAAAGAGGTGACGAGGAATTGGGCCAAACCGAAAGCTCGACAAGACAAGCCGAACACACACGAGGGCGAAGGCTTTTGGGAACATACCCTTTGGTGTGAATCCCATGGTTAAGGCCCTTGTTGGGGTAGCTCTCAATTGCTCGTTTCGTCAACTCATGTTCCGTGGCGGTGGAAGCGGTCGTCCGTGTACCTACACATGGAAGAAGCAAAACAAAAAACGTGTGTGCATGGTAGAGGAACACATCATCCATCATGATGGTCCAAGTCTTGTGCACATCACCATTAGTGTCAATCAATATAGTATGGAATGCATGGCGATGGTGCAAATGGCAAGAAGGTGCATTCATGGCATGTGGTAACTCATGATCATCAAAAAGTGAGAAGGCTATGGGGGCCATCTCGTGTACAATGAAATAAGCATTCTTGCATACCAAGCATAAGAAAGAGCAATTGTTCACAATCTTGGATGCAAGGATCATGGAATGGTGTAAACATTTGGGGCAAAGCATGCGGAATATGTTATCATTGTTGTCGACAACCCTATGGAAAGAGCTAGTGTTCATCAAGGGTGTCACAACACAAGCATGATCATTATGGCAAGCAAGCGGGGAAAAAGTGAAACTCTCGTAGCATGGCATGGTCATGCTATCACAAGCAATGAATTCCACATAATCAACAATGTTATCAAGCAAAGCATCACATGGGAAAGTGAAAGTAGCATGTGAAGTAGCAAATGGATCATCGAGATCATGCATGCACTCAAAATTCATCATGTCCACTAGTGGGATCATGGCATCATCAACACCTATGTTGTTACCTTTGGAGGCCGACTCATTTGAGGTAGGTGTTGTGGAAGTAGGAAGATCCATGTGGTCGACATGTCCGTCTTGAAGCAAGCATGGTGAGATATCATCATCTGCATGCACCATGTACATCGTCTCCATGATCGGGAACTCATCCTCCGTGGAACCTAGTGCAACATAAGAAGACACCATAGAGGGAGAGGTTAATGTGTTAGCAAATGCAATGTCCGCCAAGGACCTATCATCTACCTCTCTCAACTCACTTTGTGTATCACTCATGTCCTCCAATTGGAAGCACTCAAACTCACATATGGGATGGGAGTCACTCAACTCACTATCACTCTCACTCAAGTGGGCTAGGTGGCTCTCATGCTCACATGGGATTGGTACCAACTCATCAATCAAGCATATAGGAGTAGGCTCGACTTTCTCATCTCCATGCGCCTCCTTGGTTGAAGGGAAGTTCCCATGCTCAACCATCTCAACTCCATCGCCTCCCAAGTCGTCCTCCATCGGTGGCGCCGTAGTGTCGTGGAGAGCTAGGCTCGGATCCACATCATCCTTGCGTTGGCCTTGGAGGTCTTCATCTTGAAGTGTGGGCGCCGTAGGCTTCTTGGTGGCTTGGGCTTGTAGCTCGTCGAAGTGGAGCATGTCGGTGCTCGTCGATGTGCATTGCCATGCCATGTGACCCTTGGCCTTGCATACCTCACATAGGAGATTGGGACATTCCCGTGGAGGGTGGCCTTGTTGCTTGCACTTGTAGCATCGGAGTCCATAGGCATATGACGAGCTAGAAGCCATTGTGGTGGTGGCACAAGAGGTGGAAGTCGCCTCATGAGGAAGGTATGCGCGATGTGCACTTGCCATCCTCGAAGTGGTAGACACCAAATGATGGTGTTTGTCGTCTTCATGTCGAGGATCTCGTCTTCGTGCATCATCACCATGGCTTGAGTGGTGTCGTCGAAGATCCGTGGAAGATGTTGGTCGATGGCGCTCATGGGGTGGCTTGTGTCGGCGATGATCACGGGGTGACATATGTCGATGGGAGCCATGCGACGGTGGTGGTCGACGACGATCATGAGAAGGTGTATGTCGATGACGATCCTTGACATGCCTAGAGGATAGCTCATGTGGCTTGGCATGTTGCTTGTGGCGTCTTGTGGAGCTTGGAGAAGAGTGTCGATGACGATCATGTTGGGGACGCTCTTGATGCTCCACATGATGTGCTTGAAGTCGACGATCTTGTGCATAAGCACTCGCATGGTGGCGCCTTGTGGAGCTCGGAGAAGTGTGTCGATGACGCTCATGATGGGGACGCTCTTGATGATCCATATGATGGTGCCATCGTGGAGGTCCTCTATCTTCATATGTAGCTCCATTGGCCAAGTAGGTGACTAGGTGAGGCTCCGCCATGGTGTCGATGTCGTAGGCGTGGCGTTGCTTCACCATGTCGTCCATGCTTGATGAGCCATTGTCGATGTAGAGCTCGTCGAAGTCGTCTTCAAAGTGGTGCTCCACCATGTCGTCCATGTCGATGATGCTTGGGGAGCCATGGTCGATGTCGAGCTCCTCGATGTCGGAGATGTCGGTGATGCTTTCGGAGCCATAGTCGGAGTAGAGCTCCACATGTTCCTCCACATCCGCGGTACTTGAAGAGGTATCCTCCTCAAAGTGCTCCGTGTACTCCTCCGTGTCGTCTTCGTCGCTATACATGTTAGCACGACAAGATCTATATGGTGTATGTTAGTGGAAGAACACTACCTCGCAACCTTTACCGTGGTATGACAAGATTGGGGTGATCCAACAAACCGAGAGTTAGAACAATTGTATCGGGTACTCACACAAAGACACACACAAAAGCTAGCAAATATGGTGTTAGGTGAGTGTGGTGGAAAGCCAAAAGACGAAATCCGAAATCAAGTGTATTGTCAAGAGTGGTGGAAATCCAAAAATCCAAATGTCAAAGCGATGATCACTATAAACACGGAAAAGATGTGGAACACACACACGGGATAAGCGGGGTTAGTGCAACCAAAAGTGAGCGGAAAAGTGTATATAAGGATGCTCGGTGTCACACTAACACAAGGAGAGGCAAAGCTTTGGTTGCAAATGGAGAGACAACTAGATTCACACGCGACCTCTCTTCTCTTTTCTCTCTTTTGCTTAAAAGCTTTTTCTCTTTTCGTATTTGGTGGCACTTGCACTCTTTTGTATCTATGGTGGCACTTGCACTCTTTTGTATGTATGATGGCACTTGCACTCTTTTTGTGCTTTTCTTTCTTTTTCACGCTCTATGTTAGCGTTAGCTCGCTCTTGCTATCTTGCCACACGAGTTTTGCTTAAAAGCTTGACTCCACACTACACACACACCTCACAATCGGGGCCACGTGCAATGTCTCGCAACACTCAATAAGCAATGCTCGATAGGATAGATTGCAAAAGAAGAGGGGTTACAAGGGGAATGCAAGTTATACCTAAGATGTTAGGCGGTGATGAACACACAACTTGCGATGATGGCGGTGATGTCAAGAGTACGGTTGCAAGTCCGGGTGCCGAGGATGTCGTCGCTTGCTTCGTAGCTGCGGATTAGTTGTACAAACAAGGCACTCAAACCGGAACAAGCAAACACAAGTTAGCGGAAGAAATGGGTCAAAGTAGCTTGGCAGCGGTGGCGGTGGTAAGCCGGTGGTGGGTGGTGTCGATGCCCTTGCGGTTGCGGCGGAGGTTATGGGGCCGCGGTGATGTTTCCCGGTGGTTTGGGCAGGGTGGCGGTGCTTGCCGGCGGCGGAGAGGTTGGCGGTGGTTGGCGGAGGTGGTGGTGGAGGTGGCGCCCGGTTGGCGCCCGGTTGACCAGGCCCTGGACCGGCCTGCCCGGTCTACAGCCCGGTTGACCGGGTTCTGGCCCGGTTGGCGCCCGGTTGGCGCCCGGTCTAGCGCCCGGTTGACCGGCCCTGGCGCCGGCTGTCCGGTCACTCGGCCCGGTTGGCGCCCGGTCGACCGGATTTCGCGGGGCACAGGTTTTCTCTCTCCTGTTCTTGAGCGAAATCAAGCCAAATCGACCAAAACGAAGGGAAATGATGGAATTGGGGGCTAAAAGTTGGGGAGATAGTAGATCAAGCACTCCAACACCAAATCCATGGACCAAAACCACTCAAAACGCAACCAAATCGCAGATCGGTCAAGAGGCAAATTAGGGCTATTTTTGGGGATTTTTGGGGAAAATTTTTAGAGACGAAATTGGATGGGTGGGGGGTCAAATCCGCGGAAACCAATGGCTGCTGATACCATATGATGAGGCCTAAGACCCCGTTTGTGGCCCGATCTTGCGGTTGACCCGAAATCCAAAGGGGGAAGAGAGGGAGAGCGCGAAGAACACGATGAACACGAAGAACACGAGGAACTCACGCACGCACACCAACCCGATACAATCGATACTTACCCTCGTGGCTCGATGGACCACGCCAATAGAATCAACCCGGGAGAGACGCGGGGTAGAATCCCGGAGTGAGAGATCGGTGAGGGAGATGAATCAAGGAGTGGGAGAGAGAGTGGGTAGCACTAGAATCTCACACTCACAAATCCATACATCCATCAAGGGTTGCCTTGGATACAAAGGGGATGAAACCCTAGGGAGACAAAGCTCAAAGTCATCTCTAAGCCTAAATCTTGTCTAAGGAGCTAAGGGGGTGACCTAGGTGCTTATATAGGCATACAAGGCAGCTTGGGTCGAACAGGTAAGTGGTGGACCGACTCGGGCCGTTTCGGTCGAGTCGAACCCGTGCAATCCGGTTTGGGATCCGGTCAGACCGGGCCTGTGACCGGGTGGTCCGGTCCTGGGTCCGGTCGACCGAGCGCCAACCGGGAACTTGCGAAGTTTCCGGTCGCCTTCTGGTACGAGGCAGGGAATCCGGTTGGGCGCCCGGTTGACCGGGCCTGGGACCGGACGACCCGCTTGTGGGTCCGGTCTGACCGGGTCCTGGACCGGCCAGGCTGGGCCTCTTCCTCCCGCCTCTTCTTCCTCTTCCTTCTTCTCTTCTTTCCTTCTTCTTCTTCTCTCTTCCTTGCACCATGGGAGTTCCTTCTCTCTTGGTCCTTGTCGATGTCGGCACCTATAGACACAATGATGATAGGCATGAGGTAGCATACCATTCAAGTTGGTGTTGAGGTCGACCATAGAGAGGAAAGAGTTCACCTTGACATATATGGCGGGGTTTTGTGTTGTTGGTCCACTTGGGGGACTCCGTGGCCATGGTGTAGCGTCGACGATAGGCGGGGCTGCACTTGACGGTCTTGAGGTGGAGGTGTCCGAAAGCCACCCCACATCACCTTGGGCATCCCCAAGCTTAGATGCTTGAGTCTTCTTGAAATATGCAGGGATGAACCACGGGGGCATCCCCAAGCTTAGACTTTTCACTCCTCTTGATCATAGTATATCATCCTCCTCTCTTGACCCTTGAAAACTTCCTCCACACCAAACTCGAAACAAAGTCATTAGAGGGTTAGTGCATAATCAAAAATTCACATATTCAGAGGTGACACAATCATTCTTAACACTTCTGGACATTGCACAAAGCTACTGAAAGTTAATGGAACAAAGAAATCCGTCAAACATAGCAAAACAGGCAATGCGAAATAAAAGGCAGAATCTGTCAAAACAGAACAGTCCGTAAAGAAGAATTTTACAGGGGCACTTAACTTGCTCAGATGAAAATGCTCAAATTGAATGAAAGTTGCGTACATATCTGAGAATCACGCACGTAAATTGGCAGATTTTTCCGAGTTACCTACAGAGAATTCTGCCCAGATTCGTGACAGCAAAAATCTGTTTCTGCGTAGTAATCCAAATCTAGTATTGACTTTACTATCAAAGACTTTACTTGGCACAACAATGCAATAAAATAAAGATAAGGAGAGGTTGCTACAGTAGTAACAACTTCCAAGACTCAAATATAAAACAAAGTACTGTAGTAAAAACATAGGTTGTCTCCCATAAGCGCTTTTCTTTAACGCCTTTCAGCTAGGCGCAGAAAGTGTGAATCAAGTATTTTCAAGAGATGAAGCATCGACATCATAATTTGTTCTAATAATAGAATCATAAGGTAAATTCATTCTTTTTCTAGGGAAGTGTTCCATACCTTTCTTGAGAGGAAATTTATATTTAATTTTACCTTCCTTCATATCAATAGTAGCACCAACGGTTCGAAGAAAAGGTCTTCCCAATATAATGGGACAAGATGCATTGCATTCAAAATCCAAGACAACAAAATCAACGGGGACAAGGTTATTGTTAACCATAATACGAACATTATCAATCCTCCCCAAAGGTTTCTTTTTAGCATTATCAGCGAGATTAACATCCAAATAACAATTTTTGAATGGTGGCAAGTCAAGCATATCATATAGTTTTTTAGGCATAACGGAAATACTTGCACCAAGATCACATAGAGCATTACAATCAAAATCATTGACCCTCATCTTAATGATGGGCTCCCAACCATCTTCTAACTTCCTAGGAATAGAAGTTTCAAGTTTTAGTTTCTCTTCTCTAGCTTTTATGAGAGCATTTGTAATATGTTTTGTAAAGGCCAAATTTATAGCACTAGCATTAGGACTTCTAGCAAGTTTTTGTAAGAACTTTATAACTTCAGAGATGTGACAATCATCAAAATCTAAATCATTATGAGCTACAGCAATGGGATCATTGTCCCCAATGTTGGAAAAAATTTCAGCAGTTCTATCAAGAGCAGTTTCAGCAGTTTTAGCAATTTCAGGCAGTTTTGCACGCTTTGCACTAGGAGTAGAAACATTGCCAACACCAATTATTTTATCATTGATAGTAGAAGGTGTAGCAACATGTGAATCATTATCATTACTAGTTGTGGTAATAGTCCAAACTTTAGCTACATTCTCTTTAGCTAGTTTTTCATTTTCTTCTCTATCCCACCTAGCACGCAATTCAGCCATTAATCTTATATTCTCATTAATTCTAACTTGGATGGCATTTGCTGTAGTAACAATCTTATTTTCATTATCCTTATTAGGCATAACTTTCAATTTTAAAAGATCAACATCAGAGGCAAGTCTATCAACCTTAGAAGCAAGAATATCAATTTTATTAAGCTTTTCCTCAACAGATTTGTTAAATGCAGTTTGTGTACTAATAAATTCTTTAAGCATGGCTTCAAGACCAGGGGGTACACTCCTATTATTGTTGTAAGTATTCGCATAAGAATTACCATAACCATTACCATTAGCAGAAGGATATGGCCTATAGTTGTTACCAGAATTATTCCTATAACACTACAAGAAAAGTTCTGATAGACAACGTCTCAAAATCGTCCGCTAAGGGGTATTTTTCGTCGCCCATGGGCCTAACCCGACGATATGGGTTCTGTTGTGGAAACTGCGTCAGGCAAAGTCCAACGACGTTTTTTCGGTCCGTCGCGCTTGGGCGCCCTTCCGCCACGGAAAATCGGACCGTTGCGCAAGTGTTTCCGGGAGCCCGTTGACTCGCCGACGTCATGCAAACCGACACGTGGCGTACGCCGTTAACCGGCGGCTAACGGCGTTAACCGGCTGAAACCCCGTGGTAGATGGTAGGCCCACACGAGGCCCGCCACGTCTTAAGCGGGCCGGCCAGCTCGACATAGTTTGACCGGTCAACTATATAGCTGGGCTGGTCCATTAGTTACGTGGGCCGGCCTAACCTCTAAGGTTGATCGGTCAAAACTTAAATGGGCCGGCCCATTTAACATGTGGGGTCCACCTTACAGCTATCGGGCCGCCCAAGAAGCAAGTGGGCCGGCCGAAACACGGTGGGTCCCACTTTCTCGTTAAAGGGCCGCCCATTTAGTGTGTGGGGTCCACCGTGTAGCAAGTGGGCCGGCCAAAAACACAGGTGGGTCCCACTTTCCGGCTAAAGGGTCGGCCCATTTAGTATGTGGGGTCCACCATATAGCAAGTGGGCCAGCCCAACAAGATAGTGGGCCGGGCCAAAAACCCGAGTGGGTCCCACTTTCTCGTTAAAGGGCCGCCCATTTGGTGTGTGGGGTCCACCATATAGCAAGTGGGCCGCCCAACAAGATAGTGGGTCGGGCCAAAAGCACGAGTGGGTCCCACCTTCCGTTAAAAGGCCGGCCCATTTAGTATGTGGGGTCCACTATATAGCAAGTGGGCCGGCCCAACAAGATAGTGGGTCGGGCCAAAAACACATGTGGGTCCCACCATCTCGTTAAAGGGCCGGCCCATTTAGTATGTGGGGTCCACCATATAGCAAGTGGGCCGGCCCAACAAGATAGTGGGCCGGGCCAAAAACACATGTGGGTCCCACCTTCTCGTTAAAGGGCCGGCCCATTTACCATGTGGGACCACCATATAGCAAATGGGCCGGCCAAACAAGATAGTGGGCCGACCCAATAAGCATGTGGATCCCACTATCGTGTAAAACGGGCCGGCCTACTAAAGAAGTGGGTCGGCCCAAAATGAAAGTGGGTCCCACACTACTCGTAAGTGGGCCGGCCCAATCTGTTGTAGTGCCCTACTTGTTTGACTAGTCAACATGCATTAAATTTCATGAGCCTAAAATCCGATATCAATGATACACACAATTACATACACAAATAAAACAAGTAGGAAAATTACAAGGCAATTCATGTGCCCAAATAAAAAAATTACATAGAATCATTGAGGACTTCTATTAGCATCATCACTAACACGTTGACATTTGGCAATCGCCTTGATTGAATCTTGTGTACTCTTTGTCAACATATCGACTACGGATCTTAAAGCGAGCAATACCATGTCTTTTATAAAGTACAGACCTTGAGATATTTACTGTTTGATGAAAGCAATGGTCTAGGTTGACGGCTATGAGAAGATGCATCGAAGAAATATCGAAGTTTTTGTGGGCCTCACTTCTAATGAAGATTGCTTCATCACAACTGCATTCTGATAATAATGCAAAAAGAGTTAAACGATGAACTATGCAAACATTTATTATGCAATGTAGATATAAGATAATAACAAGTTGCATAAATAAGACAATGTATGGAACTTGTACTAAGCACAAACTTACATCATAATGTTGCACAAGGTCGCTATAGATCCTTTTTTGGCGACTATCTTCTAATGATGACTGCTTCATTAAAACCGCATTCTGGTAACATTGCAAACATAGTTACAACAATTAACTATTCAAACATGTATTACGCAATGTAGAGATCAGATAACAACATGTAGCAGAAATAAGCACAAGATAAGATAAGATGCATGTACTAAGCACATACTGGCTCGCTGCAAGTCCTTCTCTTGCGTGCACTAGTCGTGGTCAACATGTCCGTCATTTTAGGTTCAGCCATCAAGTGAAATGCTAATCCTCCTCGCTCCATTGTCCTTAATCCGTGTTTAGATATCACATTTAAGACCAAGTCAGCTGGTTTCAAATAACAAAAAACTTGAGCTGCCAAATGAATAAGCCAATATTTACCGGATATCGATTAAAACCAACTAGATGTTGCTTTGCATGAGATACGAATTTCGGACATTCGTATTTAGAGTAGGGTAATGCCAAGGTTTTCCACATAAAGTAAATCGGCATTAAGAATGACCAAATGTCGAGTTCAAATCACCTTCGCAGTTTCTCCAAGACAAGCATATCAAATAGGCAGAAACATAGTAAAGCATGAATGGCATTGCTATGGCAGGGTTCCAAGTGTTTATCTCTTGCATAAGGAACAATGCATATAGGTTATAGATAATAACGGAAGTAAACTGCCAAAATTACCAACCAAGAACTCAGATTTCAACCTTCCCTAGCGTCCCCGCTGTTAATGTTGGATGTTCTAATAAGTGGTTCGCATGATCAATCCCTAGGAAAAATAACATTGATAAGTCAGTCTATGATAATACAAAGACCAGACATGCACGCAGCAATAACTATATAAGCTAAAGACGAGGTATAATAGAAAGCGAGATTGGAAATGCACATAGCATGATTATAAAAGCAAGTGTGAGAATAGCAGACACGAGAAAACAACTAGCGGCTAGCGGTGAGCTAATGACGTGGTATAAGAACAAGCGATTGGAAATGCCCATAACATGACTATAAAAGCGAGTGCGACAATAGCATGCAGTACAAAAACAATTGGCAGCAAATGAATGGGTATAAGGCTATAAATATGTGGATGCACACAGGTGTCGATAGAATGAACAGGATGGTAGCGACCGGATAATGCTTTTGTGTCTGTACAATATTTAAACAAACTTCATGCGAAGCAACACATCAAGAAAGTTAACGGCATATGAGATCCGCAAATAACTACACAAAACATGGCTAAAGAAACACCGCGATCTAACGGGCCAGCGTACTAACCAAGCTGCGGCGGGGTGGACGGGGCGGCAACTTGCATTCCGGCCGGCGGCGAACGCGGAGACGATGAATCGACCCTGTTTCGATAGAAGCGGGCGTTAGTGAAGCAGATCCGGTTGGCTGGCAAGGGATTCGGTGAAGTTGATACAGCCGCTGCGCCGAGGTAGTCGGTGGCGAGGTCGGCGGTGAAGCAAATCCGTCGGTGGCGAGGTCGGCCGTGAAGCGCATCCGTCGGTGGCGAGGTCGGCGGTGAAGCAGATCCGTCGGTGACGAGGGCGGCGGGGAGCGGATCAGGTGGGTGGACAGCCAACACGATCAAGGCTACGCTGTGGAGGAGTATGCCGGCGGCGAAGCAGATCTAGTACTGTAGAGAGTCAGAGCTTTGGCGTGTGAGAGTATTTTTGAGTTAATGGGGCGGATGGTTGGTGGGTGGGTGTAATATCCCAGGTTTAGAGGCAACAAAATGAGAGAACACCAAAGTGTGCATTGCATTCATGCATAGAAAATCCGGGGAATTTTCGCGCTTTCAAATAAAACTTACCACGATGAATCGAAGTTTCACTTGACTTGTCTGGAATTGAAGTAGATCATCAAGTCAAGCGCTATAAACTTCACTGTGATCTTTGCTAAACCTTGTTTTGGGTAGAGATGATTTGATCTATGGATTAGATCAAATGGAATTAGATTTACAACAACACATTCTTTAAGAATCAAACCCTAACTTATTAACACTTAAAAGTTAGCAACTACCTTTGTGTGTAATTTAATTCACTTATAAATAAGTTAAACCACAGGGTCTAAAGTGCATAAAAGCCACACATTCTTATTTAAATCATAACTTATTAAATACATGGAATATCATAAAACTAAATCCATTTACATTACGAATTATAGTTCAAACTATTTGAATCAAACTAACTATGAGTATTTTGAAACTCATATGACCATGCCTTGGTGAAATCAAACCCAACTATCCAAAATTGAGGAATAACCTTCAACTTTAACTTTTTACCAATATTATAATGTAAATCCAATCAAATATGATATGATGACTCATCCACAATAATAAAACCATCCACATGATATTTAGTAGCAAATGCCACTTGGCTATCCAAAAATAAATCATATGAGAGGATAATCTCTATGCCACATGGGATGAAAATATCTACATGACTTGCTTTCCAAGCTTTGCCACCTCATGCTCAAAGGATTGCTATGGATGAGGGCATGACAACCAAGCACCTTACTCATCAAACCAACATAAGAGTCACCACCTATGTGTCATGATACTAGAGCTTGCCCAAGCCTATAAATAGAGCCACACCCTTCATCCATTTGCTCATCTTGTAGCATGATACATGTGAACAAACACATAGAGCCACTCCATGTGAATTAGCTAGGATCAAGATGAAGAAGCTAGGAGGTGGAGGCATACCACAAGATGCAGGTTTATCATATTTCCTGAAGAACAAGCTACAGAAGATACCAAGGTAGAATTCCTAGGCAAACCATATATTTAGAGGATCATATCATCATCTCTTGAGTAGGACCTTAGGATATTCCAAGACATTGAGAAGTGAGAGAAGTTATAATACTAACCATAGCCATGTTCATACAAGAATATTAGAGAAGTACTAATCCTAGTTGTTCAAGTCAATATTTGATCTTGGAGGTGAGAACCCTATTTCAATAACAATACCTTAGCAAACCAATTCTATAATCATCACAACTTGGTATTAATTATAAACCCTAAGAATATAGGATGAGAGTGATGAGAGGAATATTAAAGAGGGATTAGTGAGGAATGAGTGGATCTTGTCTAATGCATGATTATACCTTGTAGATATAAATGATAAGTTAACCCCATAGGATCACTAGATCTCATCTATCACATAAAATAATAAGTATATCACTAGTAATTAAACCTTGCCATGCCTCATGCCTATTTATACTTCAATTAGTGAAGCATCACCAAAACTATAAACCTTTCACCTAGGAATCAGTTCACATAAAATATTAAACCCCACCTTTCCATCCTAGTAGACCAAATGAAGTAGTGTTCTATAAATTAAACCATCATTAGCAAATGCATTGCTAATTATAAACATAGGATCAATCTTAATTAGTTCAAGCTAAAGTTTACTAAAACCAGATTAGTGATTATAGAACTTTCTTAACCATCTTCTTAAACCTTAAGAACTATCATTCACATAAAATCATGAACCAATTCCATTTCCTTTACCATTTGTTAAACCCTAGCCATAATTAAATTATATGTGAATGATCACTATGGTTAAGCACTAGAAAAATAGAATGTGTTCACCATGCACATGTTCTAAATTTCAAATCAGTTAAAACATGTTTAATTCCTTAATTAACAAAGCAATTGAGATAAACCTAAAATCATTTCTATTTGAAAATTTGAATTGTGTCTCATAAGAACACAAAATAAATCAATTATACAATGGTTGTTTGAAAACAAAACAATACAGTAAGTATCATTATCAAATTGTTTTGATATTCAAATAATTTAGAACCTGCAGAACAAAATAGAAACCATATTTGAATTTAAATAACAAAATTCAAAACAGAAATTTAAAAGAGAAAAGGAGAAGGGAAAGACTTACCTTGCTTGGCAGCCGAAGCAGCCGTGCAGCCCACCAAACCAGCACAGCAAAGGACCAGGAGCAGCCCAACCCAAGCCAAATACCGGTTCGGTGGTTTTAAAAATCGTGCGAGAATAAAACACGTCGTCGTCCTCGTCTCCGTGCTCGACAGCGCGGAGGAGCCAGTAGGCCACGATCTCGTCGATGATAAGCTTGCCCCGGACGTCGCCAGACACTCAGAACCACGCCCAACCTCTCTCGCGTCCGAGCTTATCCGCGGACGAGGAGATCCTTGCCAGCTAGAAGCTTCCAGAGACCGACACCTCTTCGACCATGGCCGTCGCCGTGTCGAGGCCACAGGGCTTCCCTTGGCCTATAAATGGGTGGAGAGCATCGCCGTGCACGCCTTGTTCACCTCCGCCACTTCATATCTTCTCGGACACTCCTCTATCTCTCACATTCATCCACTCTCCGTCGCCGGAGTCGAAGACGAAGCCGACGGAGGAGGTCACCCCAGCCTCTGGCGCGTGATCCAGGAGGAGCGCCTGGACTCAAGGAGCACCCGGGAGGAGCCGAGCATCCGGGGAGCCAGTGAAGCGACTCAATTTCGTCGTTCCCTTCTGCAGCACATCGCCGGGAAATCTCCAATCGCCGTCGTCTCCGTCGACCATCGCCGGAGCCGACCACACCTTGAGCTTCGTGGTGAGCATACGCGTCTATCGCACCTACTCTCGCTTCCTAGCATCGCTCGTAGCCCTGATTCGCATGCTGGCCGGAGTAGCACCGCCGCAGGACCTGATCGCCGGCGACGCTCCGGTGATCCCCTCGCTAAACCACCACCACCATTCGCTTCGCCTAGTCGTGCTCGTTCGAATAGCACCTAGCCGCGCATCCCGGGAGGCCAGAATCGGCGGCGCCACCATCGCTGACCGCCGGCGTTTAAACGTCGGTGAGGTCAACGGCCTCGGTCCACTTTGACCGGTCCTTGCCAGCGTGGCAGTCCGACGTGGACTTAGGTCCCACTCGTCGGTCTCTGTGGTGTAGACTCGAACCGGTACATTTAGTATTTGTTACTTATTTCAAATTCCAGTAATAATACCGAAACTTTGCAAAATCATATAAAATTCATTTCAACTCAGAAAAATATAAATAATATATCAAAATGCTCACAAAAATAAACTCTATTCAAATAAAATATAAAACAAAAATGTGTGACAAAATAAAAATCCACTTATTTTTAACTTCTTTAATTATGCCTTTCCATTTATTTAAAATGCAAATTGAATTCAATAATTAGTGATGTTTCAAATTTAAATTTTAACTATTCAAGTAACTAATTAAAATGTTAAGATTAATTTTCTTTATCATATTTGCATTAACTTAAATATTAGTGGTAATTCATAAACCCTAACTAGTAATTATTTTAACTCTTAAACCCTCTAAAAATTAATAGCATGTTAAAATTATTAATAACTTTATTTCAAGTACTTAATCACATTAATTCTAGTACCAATTATTACTTTAAGAATTGGATCATTATTAAGAAACCCTAGTTTTATTATAAGTTAGAATCTAGATCCCATTATTTTAGGTGATCATGTCAAAATGTTTTAAACCCTAAAACCCTAGTTGCTTATCACATGTGATCATGTGAATTTCACCTTACCTAGAGAACCATATTATGTGACCCATGAATACATGCTTAGGATCCACTAGCATAAAACCAAGTCACATGAGATTATCATTTCATGTTCCTATTCTTAATTAAAACCTATATGATCCACTAATGTCACCTAGGTAGAAACCCTAACTTGTTAATTGAATTAGTACCATTGATCACCACTCTTATATACCATACCATTAAGATCAACCTCAATCATTAAACCCTAGTAGAACCATAATGATAAACCCTAGTATCAACTTTGTGTAGTAAATCACCTCACATGTTCCTATCCAACTAAACCTTACTTAGGAAATGATAAACCACTTAGCTTAGAAACTATTAGAGATTATTTGGTAAAGCAAATATGAAGTCATAGTAAACCCTAACTCATAGCAACACCTTGATAACCATCCTTTGATATGATGCTTAGGAGAAACCATAGTAATAAACCTACTAATACTTGCTACATGTAGATCACTTCTACTTAAGCACCAACCAGTCCTATTAGTAAACCCTAATAGCACTTAGCTCCTATTTAAAGTAGTTCATATTCTTATTTTAACCTGTTCTTCAAAAGTTATTCTTTTGAAGTACAAATGTCAATCAAACCATAGAAGCCATAGTTCTTCTTTGAAATACTCATTATTTCTTAATTAACATGTTCTTCAAAAGTTATTCTTTTGAAGTATAGTATAAGTAATCATCAACCATGTTCCGTAGAACTTAAAATTGACAATTGTTCTTTACATATTATTCCACCACTATTCTTTATGTGTATGATTGTTATGATGTCTTATATCACTTGGTTATGATGCTAATATAACCAAACCCTAATAAGAACCTTGTTTGAGAACCATTCTAAAAGTGCAACCAACCCTAAAGAAATCTTTACAACTCATACATCCTAAATCATCGAGGTTAGGTTACGCTCGGGACGATTGCATCTCATACTATGCATTATAGCATCTTTGCCAGTTCTTTAAACATTGTCCTTACCGGACGATGATGGTATTTCAGCATTTGGAGTTATCACGTATCGAAGCTTTTGCCCGCATAATCTTGCAGTCAAGAAAGGCAAGTTCATCGCTTGCTCATGTCATTTGATTATTTGTATCAAACTATATGCAAAGTACTATACTTATCACTCATGCATTGAAAAGCAAAGTATTATTTTACAATTATGAATATGACTATGTGGTGGGCAATGGAACCATGGTATGTGTTGATATGGTGGAGGTTCCATTGCATGGGTTATATCACCCTAGGATTAATTACCAATGCCGTCCAGTTATTCTAGCGCCGTACAAACCGCGTTGACCATGAGTTCTATAATGGCTCGGGGAAGCCAGCCGTATCTTTTCCCTTCGCACGCCAACGGATTGGTAGAGCCGGCGGGGTGTTGGAGGCACTCGCCGTAGGTTGGGATAGCCTTTTAAATCCCCATCCATTAGTGATGATGAGCTCTACGATCTATGAAGGATTGTCCGGAGTACACCATGAGTAAAGCCGTATTATCGGGAGAAGTCTACTCGGAGGTGTACGGTTGGACAAAAGGGTGGGTTTGCAGGTCGCGGAGAAGGCGGTGATGGGCTTGGATCTTTATACCTGGCCTCACACCAAAGGAAGTGTGAACGGGGACAAGTACTCGCGGATGGCAACAAGGGTGAGATCTCTTGTGGGAAAAGTAACGCACCTCCGCAGAGTGTATCAAGATTGTGGCTCGTCACTCCTCGTTCCGGGAAGGGAACTGCGAACGCGGCAGAAAGGAACTCCACGAAGTTCTAGTCAACCCGTGAAGACCGACGGGCATAGTTTTCAGAATAAAATAAACCTTTTGAAGAAATGTTTATGAAAACTTGCATTGGCCTATGACTTTCTGGTCTATGGCTGTAGCTAGTGCATGATACACATATTTCCTAATATGAACTTGCCGAGTACGCTCGTACTCATTCTATCCCATTTGAACCCCCTTCTTAGATCAAGGCACCGAAGGAGAAACTACCGTGGAACTCGAAGACAAAGGAGTCAACCGCAACAAGATGAAGAATCCAATCAAAGAAGTCAATGGAGTCAACTTCTGCATCAGCTATAATGGAAACCTAGACTAGTAATAGAAGGGAACCTTTCCCTAATCCTAGCACCTAAGTAGCTAGATTTCTATAGCAAGCCAAGTAGCTCTTAAACTTGAGTTAGCAATAAGATAGACTACGAGTCGTTCTTCTGGAGCTTTATTTGAAGTTTTACCTCACTGTAAAGTAGGAGGTTGTGTTGATCTTATGTAAACAGTTCGTGTGTACTTCTATAGACATACCTTGGACTCGCATATGTTTCTGTTGTACCACTCTGAGAGATGTAATATGAGTGGAACGGTGTTTCACTTGTGTTATGTCAACGACTTGTGTACTACACCATGCAGTGGTACGCTGGGTCACCACAGCTGGTATCGTAGCAAATGCTTTGACCCTAGGATTAAAACCCTTTAAAGGAGACCTATAGGTTTGGTAGTGTCTATAGGAAGATCTTAGTCAAGTCAACTATGCTAAACCAACTATTCTTTTGACTTGAGATGGGTATTCACTTGAGAATAATCCTGACACACTTGAGTCAATTCTTCTTATCTATCTTTCTTAAGTAAAGTTAGTTAGTTATCTTGCTTCATTCCAAATAATTAGAACACCATTGGAGCTTAAGATAATGGGTGGTAGTAGACCACAGTTGGTATACAACACATGGTAGTCCAAAGAGAGGATACAACCATAAGGAAGATATCCTATTGGAAGATGTATACCAAGTCATGTTATAGTTAAGTAAGAGTCATTTAAAATGTCAAATGACTGATGTTAAGTAATGTAGATAAGTTATATAAGGTAGTATATGTCTATGATGAGTCAATCATAGGAGGTAAGGAAGAGTGATAGGAGTTATACAACTCTACTTTTCATGGTAAAGTTGGTAATCATATATGATTCACTTGAGAATCATGATGTGAGGGAGTAGAACATCATAAGTACGATAACAAAAGTATGATAAGGAGTAGGATTTAAGGAATAGTTCGAAAGCTTAGGCCTTAAAATCCTAATAACTGTGCCAAGTATGCTAGAACCATAGTCCTTAATTTAAAGAAGGCTTATTTAGAGCATATCACATAGAGAAATCCTAGAGTTATAGGTGGTATATTCTAAACAATCATGTGTTTAGAGTAGACATGTTAGAACTAATTGTATTATAGGAAGTAGTCCTCAATAGCACATATATATGGTATACTATTTTGTTAGTACTTCCAAAGAAAACTAGGTTAACTTCAACTATCCCAAGCCATTTTGTTTCAAGTTTGTCTCATTGCAAATGTGCAATTAAGATAAATGTTGAGACAAATAGTAGAAATTCACGTATTTGTGCTAAGTATCACAACCTAAACCTATCTTATGTGGTGTTATATACTACACATCTGAACCTGATGTTTAGGGATGTCTTACCCAACTATTATATTCAGGCATATAAGGATGTGTATTATAAGCACAAAGCTGAATCTTCTTGGATTTTATTGGATTTTCATTGATTGACTAGATCCATACATGAAGTTTGACTTTGATATGCAAATGCATGTTGCAATATCAAGCTCTTACTTGATGTTATAGGTCTAGAGGGTAAAGGTATTCGTGCGAGGAAGTGACGAATTCTGAAGATTTTGAAGACAAGATGAAGGCTCACTAGAAGAAGGAAGTAAAATTGTGGGAAGTAACCACAACAATCTGATGGAAGGACCAATCAAACTCACTTTTATCCTTAACCAAGGAGTACTTCAACATGGAAGTACCATGAAAGTGAGAAAAATAGTGAATATAGAGCAGTAGAAGTGGAGCCATATTCATTATGGAAGAAGGGAATGCAAGTGAAGTCACTTACAATACTATTTTCATAGTGTCAACAAGTGGTTATCTTGCAAAACAAACCCTAGAAGAAGGAAAATAGACAAGTGAAGTCGTAGCTGGTATCATAAGACCGCAACTGATATAGGATAATCATGAAGAGAAAGTATGTGAGGTAAGGTATATCTTAACTAAAACTATGTAGGTAGCCACAGCTGGTAGGTAGATATTGAATAAAACCATAACATAGTCACAGCTGGTATCCAATAAGCCACATCTGGTGTTAGGTAGTCCGCACTGGTAACAAATAGTCCACGATTAATATGTTCTTTCACTCTAAAAGAAAGGGGGATTCCGCAGCTAGTATTTCACATGGTATCCCGTAGCCGGTAAATATTTAGTTAGAGGATTCATAATGGATATCCACAATTGTGTGGATACACCGCAAAGAATTCTTCGTGAGACTTTAGAAAGGTACAAAATATAAACCAGACTTAGACCAACTACCTAACCTTGGAGTTTAATGATTAGAAGAAAGGAAGTTCAAAGATCATTAGTAAACTCCAAGGGGGAGAGGAAGGCTGAAGGAGAAGTATTAAGATATTATTTGGAGTATGAAAGACGAAGAAGAAGGTCTAAACTGAGAGGAAGTCCGATCCTATTTTCATAAGGTTGGTGGAAAGTATCCATATAATAGTACTCTCAGGAGGTTGTCAGACCAGAAGCCGAGGTTCATATCTCGAGGAAGTAAGGGTTATACCTTAACTTGAGTGGGTAATTGATAATTACTCAGAAGCAGAAGAGCTAAAGTAAGTCTAAGCTAATGAAGTTGGATAAAGAAGATGTCGGAGGACAATCCAAGTCTAAGAAAACAAAAGACCGAAGGGTTTGACCATACCAAAACTAATGATTATTAGAAAGATTCCTTTCATGGAACCTAAAGAAACCAAAAGAAAGATAATCAGTATGAACTTGAAGCCATGATTGGATGGACTAAATGAGTCTAATCCATTCGTAGGACTAAACAACCAGGACCATGCCTATCGTAAATATCTTACTAAGTACCATTACTTTCTTTATGGTAGTAAGGGAAAACAATACCCTACCTTAAATAAATCTTTTAGAATTAAGGTTTGGACACAGCAGCTGGTACACCGTAGTGCCATATTACATCGCAACTGGATTACCGCAGCTGGTAGAACCAAGCTTTGAGTACCCAAATAGGAAGATGTCCCCACAACCATTAGTAAAGTCCATTAACACAATAAAATGTCCTAATCCAAGAATCTTTGAAGAGTAAGTCTATAAGCTTAGAGTGTTGGAAGAAAACATAGAATTGAAGAAAGTATCAGTGCCAGACAGCCGAAGACTCCAGAAAGGATCTGGATAAGGGATATATTCAACTATATCTAGTTTGATCACCATGGAGTTGAAGGATGGTGATCTGTTCAAGACATTTCAACATTCCGAAACATGAGAGCGTTCGAACTTCGGGACGAAGTTCAGTTTAAGGGGGAGAGGCTGTAATATCCCAGGTTTAGAGGCAACAAAATGAGAGAACACCAAAGTGTGCATTGCATGCATGCATAGAAAATCCGGGGAATTTTCGCGCTTTCAAATAAAACTTACCACAAGAATCGAAGTTTCACTTGACTTGCTGGAATTGAAGTAGATCATCAAGTCAAGCGCTATAAACTTCACTCGTGATCTTTGCTAAACCTTGTTTTGGGTAGAGATGATTTGATCTATGGATTAGATCAAATGGAATTAGATTTACAACAACACATTCTTTAAGAATCAAACCCTAACTTATTAACACTTAAAAGTTAGCAACTACCTTTGTGTGTAAATTAATTCACTTATAAATAAATTAAACCACAGTGGTCTAAAGTGCATAAAAGCCACACATTCTTATTTAAATCATAACTTATTAAATACATGGAATATCATAAAACTAAATCCATTTACATTACGAATTATAGTTCAAACTATTTGAATCAAACTAACTATGAGTATTTTGGAACTAATATGACCATGCCTTGGTGAAATCAAACCCAACTATCCAAAATTGAGGAATAACCTTCAACTTTAACTTTTTACCAATATTATAATGTAAATCCAAACAAATATGATATGATGACTCATCCACAATAATAAAACCATCCACATGATATTTAGTAGCAAATGCCACTTGGCTATCCAAAAATAAATCATATGAGAGGATAATCTCTATGCCATGTGGGATGAAAATATCTACATGACTTGCTTTCCAAGCTTTGCCACCTCATGCTCAAAGGATTGCTATGGATGAGGGCATGACAACCAAGCACCTTACTCATCAAACCAAATCAAGAGTCACCACCTATGTGTCATGATACTAGAGCTTGCCCAAGCCTATAAATAGAGCCATACCCTTCATCCATTTGCTCATCTTGTAGCATGATACATGTGAACAAGCACATAGAGCCACTCCATGTGAATTAGCTAGGATCAAGATGAAGAAGCTAGGAGGTGGAGGCATACCACAAGATGCAGGTTTATCAGATTTCCTGAAGAACAAGCTACAGAAGATACCAAGGTAGAATTCCTAGGCAAACCATATATTTAGAGGATCATATCATCATCTCTTGAGTAGGACCTTAGGATATTCCAAGACATTGAGAAGTGAGAGAAGTTATTGTAACATCCCAAAATCCATGCATTTTCAAATTCATGCATTGCATCATTGCACCATGCCAAAGTTTCGGTTTTGATAGAGTTTTAATCATTTTCCTTGCACAAAAAAAAAACAAATTCTATTTCTATTTTGCTAATAGTCTATTAGCTCAAGCGCATAAACCATATACGTCTATGTGTTTTATTGGACTGGAACGGTGCTCCATAATATCTAAATGCTGTACTAGGTTTTTACAAAAAGAATCATAATTAGTTGCGTCAGATTAGAGTGCTAAAGTTAATACAGCAGTTTACAAAAGAGAAGAACAAAAAAATAAATAAACGAACGTAGCAAACCAACCAGCCGGCCAGGCCGGGCAGCACGGCCAGCTCAGGCTCGCGCGCGACGTGACCCATGGCTGGCCAAGCACGCCCACGCCGCACAGCAGCGCCAGCGACGCTGCTTTTCTTCTTTATTTTTTTTTACCGACAGGTGGATCCCACCAGGTCTCCTGCTACCTCAGTCGAATACGTTTTCGTGTACGGGACGAACTCCCCGCAGAACGCCCGCAGAACGCCCACGAAAATCTCCGATTTCGGCTCAGATTTTAACCCCTTTTCCGCGAAATTTCGTCTATAAATACCCCCAACTCTGTGCTCCGTATTGCCCCTCAAAACCCTAGATTTCGCGCCGCCAGGCTGTCGAAATTTCTCGCCGGAGTTCCGATCTGCAACCACCATTGTTGGAGCTCGGAGGTTGATGTCGCCGACGAATCCGACCACCTCTGTCCCTCCTTTTTGATCTAAGTTCTTCCCCTTTCGGTACAACGTCGTCCTCACACTTTTTCCCCATCTGCAGAGCACTGGGACACCGGTAATTCCTCGCCGGAGTTTTCGCCGGAGTTCACCATCGCCCGGAGCTCCATTCGCCCGTAGTTGCCACCCGAGAGAGAGGAACACGACGGAAAAGACACCACTGTGACCGCTGTTGTCCGCTGCATCTCGACGTCCACTTCGCCGCCGCCAAAAACCGTCGGAACCGTCGCCAAGTTCATCGTCTGAGCCGCCGTCGCCACCGTCATCCATTGATTCCGGTGAGCTCCCAGATTCAATCTGGACAGTCTATTCTTCTTCTAATCCGACGACCCAAAAGCGTAATCCGCGTGAAAGGGTATCAGCGAATCGGATCGCGCCACGTGTCGCTGTTTTAATGTCAAATAGAAATTTTCGTACGTAAAAGACAGGGGATATGCTAATCTTGTAAAAATCATAACTATTGTTCCGTAACTCGAAAAATTGCATACAATATACCGTTGGATTCATGAAATTGAGAGGAACACAGCAGTGCTGTTACTTTGTACTTTTCGGAAATTTATAGATTTTCAAATTTAAAACTAGTGTTTATAGTATTTTTGATATATTTTAACTTTGGAAAATGCTTTTAAATTAATTCCAACGCCAAATGAAAGATAATGAAATTGTCTCTGTAGCAGTATGCCTATTTTGGATTTTCGAAAATTATTTCATACATAAACCACTGTTGCATTAACTATCTTAAGTGGAGATCCTACTTGAATAAATAAATTGTTTTTAATGTACCATAGGAATCGAAATTTGTTTCCAGAGCATGCATGCATAATTTCATTGTCTAATTCCTCTGATTGTAATGCCTTTTGATTTATTAAGAATTGTTTGCTTGCGTTAGATTGCCTGGAGTGCAACGATTGCGACTGCAACGATTGTCTGAACAACACCCAAGGCAAGTGTCACACACCGTTCTGTCCTATTATTTCTCTATGCACTTGGTAGTTATTTTCAGTAGCTATGTATGTGTAGGACTTGTTTTTAAATATATATTGCTATGCAAAAACCTATCTAGGATAGCCATATGTTTCATGACATAATTTTTGTCGCCATCGTATTGTAGAATGCTTAGCCCTGCTATTTTAGATGCGTGGATTGGGAATCACGATGTGATTTGTTTCGTTGGAAATATTGTTTTGATGTAATAAAACAACCTAAGATAATGAATCATCTGGGTGGAAGTGGTTTGCTTGGTTTTTGTTGAGTGGTTACACCGGAGCCATGCCTATGGCGGTCGCGTGTATCACACTTGTGGTTGGCCACCCGGAAACAAAGAGATTTGACAGGTTTCTGTTTTAGTAGCTTCCAGTACAACCACATGTCATATGGGCTCTGTCTCGACTAATTAAGTTATAGGACCATGGCCAGTCGTGTATCAGCAGGTAGTGAATTGTAGGTTGGGTATGATCCGAAGCGTGGTTCATGGTTCTATTTCCCAAAGGTCTCGTCTTAGCTTTCACCCGACCATTTGAGCAAATTGAGCATCATGGTAAAAGGGGCTGGCTAAGTCATGTGGGCAAAGTGTACATCCTCTCGAGAGTGTCAAACTAAGTACTTAGCCGTGTCCCCGGTTATGGACAATATGAGCAACTAGAGTCTGGAACTGTTTGGATTATCTCATCATTCCAATTTCTTAAATAAAACTTGATGGGTAACATGGGTTGACTTTGTGATGATAGTTAGTGAGTTTTGAAGAAAATAAAATTGTTTCCAAAGTAGGAGAAATAAAGATTGCTTTTCTGCAAATGTGCCTAAACTCCACCTGCCAAATATGCACGTAGTTAGGCGCCATTTATATATCCACCAAAAGTGACATTTGCCAATACAATTCCAAATGTGTTGACCCTGCGTGGCTGCAACGTTTTATGTTGCAGGTTACTCTGAGGACGAGTAAGGTATCGATATTAGGTCGCGAGCTTCCACTCAACATGTTCGCCTGTGGCGTGATGGAGCTCTTTGAATTTATTTGTTTTCCGCTTTGAACTCTGTTATTTGGAGCTAGCCATGAGCTATGCAAGTTGTAATAAATATATTATGGATCATACGTTGTAATAAGTGACGCATTTGCTATTCTGTTTATTCATCGAACTGTGTGTGCTAGCGAGTCGATCCAGGGACTAGCACATTATGCACGAGAGATTCAATTCTTACCGGGTTGAATCGCTTCGGATGGTATCGAGCATTGTGTTGACTCGTAGGTTCGTGACCTTAGAAAATGGAGTAGATTAGGAAGACCATAGGAATTAAAAACCTATTTAATCCTGTCTTTTACTTCTTGCACTTTCGTTCTTGTAAGCTCTTATCATTACATCTTCTCACACTTTCCTTGTTTGAAATTGTAGATGGCAGCATATACCCACATCGTGACCGCTGACCGCAATGGCCATGAGAAGCTTTTCAACACACACCTAGCTCGAGCCGCGAGCAGCGTGGGTCTCCATATGCCGTACTGTAGAGGGAGGCAGCTGGAAAACGGAAGCTGGGAGATTGAGACTGTCATCCGTGGGCGTGCCATAGCACCGTACACGGAGGATATCATCTTTGTGAAGGAGTATCCCAGCTGGAATAGAGGAACGGACATGGCAATGCAGGAGGCCTTGTCTCGTCTTTGCCACACCTATCTTGAGGACTTCCCAGCTGGATCGTCTTTCCGCTACTTTGGAAGGCGTAACCATGAAGGACACCCAGTGAGGACCAATGGGGATAGGCCCCAGATGTTGTTGGTCCACGCTCGGCTTGAGGACATGGAGTGCCACCTTCATGATGTTCAAGAGTTGTTGAGGATGGAGACTGAGGAGAATGGCTATGCAACCATGGTTATAAATCAACTCAACGGGGAGGTAAATGATCTACACCATGCCGCCAATATCCGGGAGAACACCATCAACGCAAAGGATGCTCAGATCGCCGAGAAGGACGCGCAAATTGCTGCACCCCAAGCGCAACTGAACCCACCTCCGCCACCGCCGCCATCTGATGATGAAGATGATGACGACGATGATGATGACGACGATGATGATGGAGGTCAAGGAGGTGCAAACGCAGAAGATGAAGGTGAAGAGGAGGACCCTGAGGAGGTGGTCTACCTTATTTCGATGATGAGGAAGACCCTCCGGAGGAGGACACACCACCAGCCATGAACACTCGCTCGAAGAAGCGGCGCAAGTTCATGAGGGCCTCGGTCTACGCCAACCTCTTCAAAGTTTAACTAGGATTTGCCCATCATTAGTTCTTCGTTAGGAAATCGATATTCGTGATAGCTAGGATATTGACCATATCGTCTTGTGGTATGGCCAAAGTATTGCTTAGGATTTTTTATTCTTGAATCTTTGAATTGTTAGGAATTTTCGTGAGGTTTATAAATCAGTATTAAATTCGTTTTTACCAAAAGTTGTTGTCTGTGCGAGCTACAGTTTTCTGCTGATACTGTTTACTGCGCGATTTTTCATAAATTCCTGGAGCGTCAGAAAAATCTGAAAATTTTTTTGTAAAAATGCGGAATTTCCTGTAGTACGTGCACAAAAATTGGCGTTCGATTCCGACCTGTTTTGGATGCCCAGATAATTCCGTTTCTACAGTAGACGAAATCTGGACAGAATCTGTCATGTTTTTCATCGGTGCTTGTTTGTTTGGTTATGACAATTGCTATGATTGTTTGGTTCTGTGATGGATGTGTATTAGTATGGGTAGTGTTTTCTTTAGTTTCTATCTATCTAAAACCCATCTATGCTGACCCAAACAGATGCCGCCTCGACGTGCACGCAATGGCAACAACAACAACAACAACAACGACGACACTGGCAACAACAATAATGATATGCAACAGATGTTGGCAGCACAGACACAGGTCATGCAAGTAATGACTCAGTTCATGGCGAACAACAATCAGAACCAGAACAATAATAATAACAACAATCCACCTCCACAAGTGGACATGCTCACAAGATTTCTGAGGTTGAGGCCTGCTAAGTTCTCTAATGCACCTGAGCCAATGATAGCACTTGATTGGCTGCGTTCTGTGAGTAAAGATCTAGTAACTGTGGGATGTACTGATGAGGAGAAGGTGAGATTTGCTGCTCACTTGCTTGAAGGACCCGCAGCCTCTTGGTGGGACAATTTCCAGATAACTCATCCTATTGAAGGCATCACCTGGGAGATGTTCCAGGAGGGTTTTCGCACAGCTCATGTTTCATCTGGAGTTATGAGCCTGAAGAGGAGAGAGTTCCGCAACTTGCGTCAGAGTTTCCGCACGGTGTCTGAATACATAGAGGAATTCAGCAATCTAGCACGCTATGCGCCAGAAGATGTGGATACTGATGCGAAGAGGAAGGAGAGATTCCTGGATGGCTTGAATGATGAGCTTGCTATTCAACTATCAGTGGTGCATGTTCCTGATTTCCAGACACTGATGGACAAGGCTAGAATCCTTGAGGGAAAGAAAAAGCAAGCTGAGAACCGCAAGAGGAAGAACAACAACTACAACTCGGGGTCACAACAGAGAACACGCACATTCCATGATGGGAATGGCAATTCTGGGTACCACAGGCATGGTAGCAATGGACATAACGACCATGGAGGAAATGGCCGCCACCATAATGGCCACAAGAGTCACAGCCACCACAACTCTGGGAGAGGGAATAGCCACAACCATGGAGGCAACAATGGCAGGAACAATAATAGCTTCGCCAGGAAAGATCTGAGCCTCGGTGGAGTGCTTCAAGTGCCACAAGAAGGGGCACTATTCAAATGAGTGCCCGGAGAAGAAGGAGGAAAATGCAAAGCCAAACCCATTCCGGAAGGGACATGTTAACCATGTCAATGTGGAGGAAGTTTATGAGGAACCGTACGCCGTTATTGGTACGTTTTCGCTCAATAATTTTTCCAGCACTTGTACTGTTTGATACTGGTGCATCGCATTCATTCATATCAAGGGTATTTGTGGATAGAAATAAGATACCCACTGAGAGCATTAGAACACCAATAAAAATTAGCTCACCTGGGGGAGAGATGATAGCAACCTTTGGGTGTCGCCGGTTAATCCTAGAGATTGGAGCACATAGTTTTCCCACTAGCCTAATTGTTTTGGAGTCACAAGGCCTAGATGTAATCCTAGGTATGGATTGGATGACTGAATATGAAGTCGTTATAGAATGTGCTAAGAGATCAATAATGCTTACAACCCCGGAGAAGAAACGCATCCGTTTCAAATCAACCTTTGAACTTAGAGGGACCAAGATTAATTCTCTTAAGGGGGTTAGCATAGAGGATGTTCTTATAGTGAGAGAGTACCCGGATGTGTTTCCAGAGGAATTGCCAGGAATGCCACCTGATAGAGAAGTGGAGTTTCTCATCGAATTAATGCCTGGAACTGGACCTATAGCTAAGAGGCCGTATAAGATGGATGTAGAGGAATTAAAGGAACTTAAGAAACAGCTTAGGGAGCAACTGCAAAAGGGTTTTATCCGGCCTAGTTCATCATCCTGGGGAGCGCCTGTTTTATTTGTGGAGAAGAAGGATTCTACTAAGAGACTAGTTATGGATTTTCGCTCTCTCAATGAGGTGACAGTTAAGAATAAGTACCCGCTGCCCAATATCAATGACTTGTTTGACCAATTGAAAGGAGCAAAGGTGTTCTCTAAGATCGATCTTCGATCGGGTTATTTCCAATTGAAGATTCGAGAGCAAGATATACCTAAGACTGCGTTCACTACTAGGTATGGTTTATATGAGTATACAGTTATGCCATTCGGACTAACAAATGCTCCAAAGATATTTTATGACTATGATGAACAAGGTATTCATGGAGTACTTGGATAAATTCGTAGTTGTGTTCATTGATGATATATTGATATATTCCAAAGATGATGCTCGAGCATGAGAAGCATTTGCGTTTGATCATGGAGAAGCTCAGGGAACACAAACCGTATGCCAAATTCAGCAAATGTGAGTTCTCGGTTGAATAAAGTTGGATTTCTTGGACATATTATTTCAGCAGAAGGAGTCGCAGTGGATCCAAGTAAGGTATCATCCGTGACTCGAATGGGAGACACCTAAAAATGTAGGGGATATCCGAAGTTTCTTAGGACTTGCAGGATATTATCGGAGATTCATAGAGAACTTTTCCAAAATTGCTAGACCAATGACTGAATTATTGAAGAAGGAGAAGAAGTTCATTTGGACCGACGCTTGTGAAGCCAGCTTTCAGGAATTGAAGCAACGCCTTGTAAGTGCACCTGTTCTGTGTTTGCCTGATATCCAGAAGGATTTCCAAGTTTATTGTGATGCCTCTCGTCAAGGACTTGGTAGCGTATTGATGCAAGATGGGAGAGTAGTATCATATGCCTCACGCCAACTTAAGCATCATGAAAAGAATTATCCTACCCATGACTTAGAGCTAGCATCAGTCGTGCACGCACTCAAGGTGTGGAGACATTATCTGATGGGGAAGCATTGTGATGTGTACACCGACCATAAAAGCCTGAAGTATATATTCACTCAGAAGGAGCTGAATATGAGACAAAGGAGATGGTTGGAACTCATAAAGGATTATGATATGAATTTGCAATACCACCCAGGAAAAGCTAATGTTGTAGCCGATGCACTTAGTCGTAAGGTTTATGTGAATGGTATAACCTCAGGGGAGATACCTTTGGATTTGTGTGAACAATTCAAGGATCTCAGACTGGAAATAGTGCCACAGGGCTATTTGGCATCTATGGAAGTGATGCCCACTCTGCTAGACAGGATCAGAAAAGCTCAGAAAGAAGACAGTGAGATGGAGGAAATAAAAGGGAACATGAGCAAGGGTAAGGCGAAGGGTTTTCGCTTGGACGAACAAGGAACTCTATGGTTTGAGAAGCGTTTATGTGTGCCCAATGACCCTGAGATTAGGAAGCTGATACTCCAGGAAGCTCATGATTCTCCATATTCTATTCATCCAGGTAATACTAAGATGTACATGGATTTGCGAGGCAGATTTTGGTGGTCCAATATGAAGAGAGAAATTGCAGAGTATATTGCCCTATGTGATGTGTGTAGTAGAGTAAAAGTTGAACATCAGAAACCAGCAGGATTGCTACAACCACTGCCCATACCTGATTGGAAGTGGGACAAGATTGGAATGGATTTCATCACGGGATTACCCAAGACCAGATCCGGGTATGATTCAATTTGGGTTGTTGTTGATCATTTGACCAAAGTAGCTCACTTCATACCCGTGAAGACCACATACACAAGTGCCAAATTAGCCAAGATTTATATGAGCAAGATTGTGTGTTCGCATGGAGTTCCGAAGGGAATTGTTTCTGATAGAGGTACTCAATTCACTTCTCACTTTTGGCGCCAACTGCATGAATCATTGGGTACTAGATTGGAGTTTAGTACAGCGTTTCACCCACAAACTGATGGGCAGACTGAAAGAGTAAACCAAATATTAGAGGACATGTTGAGAGCCTGTGCTCTAGATTATGGATCTAGTTGGGATGAGAATCTACCATATGCCGAGTTCTCCTACAACAATAGCTATCAATCTAGCATTGAGATGGCTCCATTCGAAGCACTGTATGGTAAGAAGTGTAGAACACCGCTGTTATGGGATGGAGTTGGAGAGCGCAGTTTATTCGGACCCGACTTGATCAAGGAAGCCGAAGAGAAGGTTCGACTTATTCGTGACAGGCTGAAAGTAGCACAATCAAGACAAAAGAGTTATGCGGATTCTAAGCGTAGAGAGGTGACATATGAGATAGGAGATAGAGCGTATCTTAGAGTTTCACCGCTACGTGGAGTTAAAAGGTTTGGTATTAAGGGTAAGCTGGCACCGCGATTCATTGGACCCTATAAAATCCTTGCTCGCAAGGGAGAGGTAGCTTATGAGATAGAGTTGCCAGAGGCATTAGCAGCAGTACATAATGTGTTCCATGTGTCCCAATTAAAGAAGTGTCACCCGGAAATGGCGGACACACCGCTAAGAGATACAGTTCCGTTGGATGAGGTTCAACTAGAAAGTGATCTCACATATGAGGAGAAACCTATCAAGATTCTGGACACAGCAGAGAGGTTTACTCGCACCAAGACAATCAGATTCTGCAAAGTTCAGTGGAATCATCATTCCGACGAGGAAGCCACTTGGGAACGAGAGGATGATCTTCGAGAAGACCACCCACACCTATTTGCTAGCCACTCCGAATCTCGAGGGCGAGATTCATCTTAAGGGGGTTAGGTTTGTAACATCCCAAAATCCATGCATTTTCAAATTCATGCATTGCATCATTGCACCATGCCAAAGTTTCGGTTTTGATAGAGTTTTAATCATTTTCCTTGCACAAAAAAAAACAAATTCTATTTCTATTTTGCTAATAGTCTATTAGCTCAAGCGCATAAACCATATACGTCTATGTGTTTTATTGGACTGGAACGGTGCTCCATAATATCTAAATGCTGTACTAGGTTTTTACAAAAAGAATCATAATTAGTTGCGTCAGATTAGAGTGCTAAAGTTAATACAGCAGTTTACAAAAGAGAAGAACAAAAAAATAAATAAACGAACGTAGCAAACCAACCAGCCGGCCAGGCCGGGCAGCACGGCCAGCTCAGGCTCGCGCGCGACGTGACCCATGGCTGGCCAAGCACGCCCACGCCGCACAGCAGCGCCAGCGACGCTGCTTTTTCTTCTTTATTCTTTTTTACCGACAGGTGGATCCCACCAGGTCTCCTGCTACCTCCAGTCGAATACGTTTTCGTGTACGGGACGAACTCCCCGCAGAACGCCCGCAGAACGCCCACGAAAATCTCCGATTTCGGCTCAGATTTTAACCCCTTTTCCGCGAAATTTCGTCTATAAATACCCCCAACTCTGTGCTCAGTATTTGCCCCTCAAAACCCTAGATTTCGCGCCGCCAGGCTGTCGAAATTTCTCTCGCCGGAGTTCCGATCTGCAACCACCATTGTTGGAGCTCGGAGGTTGATGTCGCCGACGAATCCGACCACCTCTGTCCCTCCTTTTTGATCTAAGTTCTTCCCCTTTCGGTACAACGTCGTCCTCACACTTTTTCCCCATCTGCAGAGCACTGGGACGCCGGTAATTCCTCGCCGGAGTTCACCATCGCCCGGAGCTCCATTCGCCCGTAGCTGCCACCCGAGAGAGAGGAACACGACGGAAAAGACACCACTGTGACCGCTGTTGTCCGCTGCATCTCGACGTCCACTTCGCCGCCGCCAAAACCGTCGGAACCGTCGCCAAGTTCATCGTCTGAGCCGCCGTCGCCACCGTCATCCATTGATTCCGGTGAGCTCCCAGATTCAATCTGGACAGTCTATTCTTCTTCTAATCCGACGACCCAAAAGCGTAATCCGCGTGAAAGGGTATTAGCGAATCGGATCGCGCCACGTGTCGCTGTTTTAATGTCAAATAGAAATTTTCGTACGTAAAAGACAGGGGATATGCTAATCTTGTAAAAATCATAACTATTGTTCCGTAACTCGAAAAATTGCATACAATATACCGTTGGATTCATGAAATTGAGTGGAACACAGCAGTGCTGTTACTTTGTACTTTTCGGAAATTTATAGATTTTCAAATTTAAAACTAGTGTTTATAGTATTTTTGATATATTTTAACTTTGGAAAATGCTTTTAAATTAATTCCAACGCCAAATGAAAGATAATGAAATTGTCTCTGTAGCAGTATGCCTATTTTGGATTTTCGAAAATTATTTCATACATAAACCACTGTTGCATTAACTATCTTAAGTGGAGATCCTACTGAATAAATAAATTGTTTTTAATGTACCATAGGAATCGAAATTTGTTTCCAGAGCATGCATGCATAATTTCATTGTCTAATTCCTCTGATTGTAATGCCTTTTGATTTATTAAGAATTGTTTGCTTGCGTTAGATTGCCTGGAGTGCAACGATTGCGACCGTAACGATTGTCCGAACAACACCCAAGGCAAGTGTCACACACCGTTCGTCCTATTATTTCTCTATGCACTTGGTAGTTATTTTCAGTAGCTATGTATGTGTAGGACTTGTTTTTAAATATATATTGCTATGCAAAAACCTATCTAGGATAGCCATATGTTTCATGACATAATTTTTGTCGCCATCGTATTGTAGAATGCTTAGCCCTGCTATTTTAGATGCGTGGATTGGGAATCACGATGTGATTTGTTTCGTTGGAAATATTGTTTTGATGTAATAAAACAACCTAAGATAATGAATCATCCGGGTGGAAGTGGTTTGCTTGGTTTTTGTTGAGTGGTTACACCGGAGCCATGCCTATGGCGGTCGCGTGTATCACACTTGTGGTTGGCCACCCGGAAACAAAGAGATTTGACAGGTTTCTGTTTTAGTAGCTTCCAGTACAACCACATGTCATATGGGCTCTGTCTCGACTAATTAAGTTATAGGACCATGGCCAGTCGTGTATCAGCAGGTAGTGAATTGTAGGTTGGGTATGATCCGAAGCGTGGTTCATGGTTCTATTTCCCAAAGGTCTCGTCTTAGCTTTCACCCGACCATTTGAGCAAATTGAGCATCATGGTAAAAGGGGCTGGCTAAGTCATGTGGGCAAAGTGTACATCCTCTCGAGAGTGTCAAACTAAGTACTTAGCCGTGTCCCCGGTTATGGACAATATGAGCAACTAGAGTCCGGAACCGTTTGGATTATCTCATCATTCCAATTTCTTAAATAAAACTTGATGGGTAACATGGGTTGACTTTGTGATGATAGTTAGTGAGTTTTGAAGAAAATAAAATTGTTTCCAAAGTAGGAGAAATAAAGATTGCTTTTCTGCAAATGTGCCTAAACTCCACCTGCCAAATATGCACGTAGTTAGGCGCCATTTATATATCCACCAAAAGTGACATTTGCCAATACAATTCCAAATGTATTGACCCTGCGTGGCTGCAACGTTTTATGTTGCAGGTTACTTTGAGGACGAGTAAGGTATCGATATTAGGTCGCGAGCTTCCACTCAACATGTTCGCCTGTGGCGTGATGGAGCTCTTTGAATTTATTTGTTTTCCGCTTTGAACTCTGTTATTTGGAGCTAGCCATGAGCTATGCAAGTTGTAATAAATATATTATGGATCATACGTTGTAATAAGTGACGCATTTGCTATTCTGTTTATTCATCGAACTGTGTGTGCTAGCGAGTCGATCCAGGGACTAGCACATTATGCACAGAGATTCAATTCTTACCGGGTTGAATCGCTTCAGTTATAATACTAACCATAGCCATGTTCATACAAGAATATTAGGGAAGTACTAAACCTAGTTCTTCAAGTCAATATTTTATCTTGGAGGTGAGAACCCTATTCCTATAACAATACCTTAGCAAACCAATTCTATAATCATCACAACTTGGTATTAATTATAAACCCTAAGAATCTAGGATGAGAGTGATGAGATGATAGGGCAAAGGTGGCCGATCTTTCGATGAGACGTGGATAGATCGATTTGTTGGTGGAGTTCGTGCTTGACGATCCGAGTACACGTGCAAAGCTCGTGCGCCAATGCAATCGCTAGGACAATCTCCGGGAGTTACTGATCTTGCGGATGCACGATCAGCCTGACCAGCGAGGGTCTTAATTCCTACCTGAAATCGAGAACAAGTAAGAACTAATAATGCAATCAGAATATTGTGGATATAGATGAAAGCTTTATTGAAAAGGTGGGATTCCGAATAGTCGGTCTTGTTCTGGGCGTTGGCCTCAAAAGAAGTACACGAGAGTTGCAGCAATGGCTAACTTTTAGTCTAATCAAAATCCGAGTCTAAACGTGACGGCTATGGGGGTATTTAAAGGAGGAAAAGGTGGGGTTTCGGCCAGCCATGCATATGGTGGCCGAACCAAACCCTAGAAGGCCTTTTCCCTTCTATACGGACTCTAAAAAGTGGCCGACTTAAATCCTCGCGAAAATTACATGGGCCTGGCCCAAAACTAATGGTGTCGCAGCACCATGGACTCATGTGGACGAAATTATGAAGTGGATAACTCTATATTTTGTCGATGTCTTCATCTCCAATTATGGTGGCTTCAAAGTTCCGAAATCTCCACTCGCAGCTGTCTTCTTCAATCCTCATATGTTTGCTCGCCATCTCCTCCATGTGTGATCATGCTCCAATGCTTGTCCCTCTCATCCATGCTAGGTCCATCATTCCTAAGAGTAACAAACACATCTGATTTAGGCAGCATCATATTCTCATGTATGTGAGGAATAGTTCCAAGAAACGAAAGTACCTCATAGTTAAGTTGTTTGGCACGAGCTCGAGTGATTGGTCCTTGAATTTGTGTGGCTGTAGGTACAGCGGTTGTATCAATAGATGGGATGTCCTCATCATGCTCCCCTTCTTGAATTGAAGTCGTCCTCGACGCGATCTCATCTTCTTCACCAAAGTAAGGCTTCAAATCTGCAATGTTAAATGTAGGACTAACCGGACCCAATTCTCGCAGAAGCTCAAGTTTATATGCATTATCATTTATTTTCTCTAACACCTTAAAAGGACCAGCGGCACGAGGCATTAACTTAGACTTGCGCAATGCAGGAAAACGATCTTTGCGCAAATGCAACCAAACAAGATCACCAACATCAAACACAACATGCTTCCTTCCTCTATCCCCAGCAATTTTATACTTAGCATTCATGCGTTCTATGTTGTCTTTAGTAGTCTCATGCAATTTTAATATCAATTCAGCGACGTTGTGTAGCATCCAAATCATTTTGCACCGAAGATGGTAAAGGCAATAAATCAATAGGTGCACGTGGAACAAAACCATACACAATCTCAAAAGGGCACATCTTAGTGGTAGAATGCAGCGAACGATTGTAAGCAAATTCAATATGAGGCAAACACTCTTCCCACAATTTTAAGTTCTTCTTCAAAACAGCCCGCAGCATAGTAGACAATGTTCTATTTACTACTTCAGTTTGTCCATCAGCTTTGGGGATGACATGTAGTACTAAACAGCAATTTAGTCCCCAACTTAGCCCATAAACATCTCCAAAAGTGGCTAAGAAACTTAGTATCACGATGAGAAACAATAGTATTTGGCACACCATGTAAACGCACAATTTCGCGAAAGAACAAATCAGCAACATGTGTAGCATCATCAGTTTTGTGACATGGAATAAAGTGTGCCATCTTAGAAAACCTATCCACAACAACAAAGATACTATCCCTCCCCTTCTGTGTACGAGGCAAACCCAACACGAAATCCATAGAAATATCCTCCCAAGGTACACTAGGAACAGGAAGAGGCATATATAAACCATGTGGATTAAGTCGAGACTTAGCTTTTTGACATGTAGTGCAGCGTGCCACAAATCTCTCAACATCTCGACGCATACGTGGCCAAAAGAAGTGTGCAGCAAGTACATCCTCCGTCTTCTTCACACCAAAGTGACCCATCAATCCTCCTCCATGCGCCTCCCGCAACAACAAAAGACGAACGGAACTATCTGGGATGCATAGCTTGTTAGCACGGAACACAAATCCATCATTGAGGACGAATTTGTTCCATGTTCTACCATCTTTACAATTCAGCAACACATCTTTAAAATCAACATCATGCGAGTATTGTTCCTTTATAGTTTCTAATCCAAAAATCTTGAAGTCAAGTTGAGATAGCATAGTATAACGGCGCGACAAAGCATCAGCAATAACATTATCTTTACCCTTTTTGTGTTTGATAACATAAGGAAAAGACTCAATAAATTCAACCCACTTTGCATGGCGACGATTCAACTTAGCTTGACTACGAATATGCTTCAAAGATTCATGATCGAATGTATAACAAATTCTTTAGGCCATAAATAATGTTGCCAAGTTTCTAATGTCCGAACCAGCGCATATAATTCTTTATCATAAGTAGAATAGTTCAGACTAGGCCCACTCAATTTTTCACTAAAATATGCAACAGGTTTGCCCTCTTGTAATAACACACCTCCCAAACCAATTCCACTAGCATCACATTCAAGCTCAAAAGTCTTATTGAAATCAAGAAGTTGGAGTAATGGAGCATGTGTTAACTTATCTTTCGAATCATGAAGGCGTCTTGTTGTGCATCGCCCCACACAAAGGGCACATCCTTCTTTGTAAGCTCATTCAGCGGCGCAAGCAATGGATCCAAAATCTTTCACAAAGCGCCTATAGAAACCAGCGAGGCCAAGAAAACTCCTCACTTGTGTGACTGTCTTTGGCTGCGGCCAACTCTCAATTGCCTCAATCTTGGCTGGATCAACTTCAATTCCCCGCGCAAGAACAACATAGCCAAGAAACGCAACTCGATTGGTGCAAAAGGTGCACTTCTCAAGATTACCATACAAACGTGCATCACGTAAAGCATTGAAAACAAAGCACGTAAATGATCTAAATGATCCTCCAAAGATTTGCTATAAATCAGAATATCATCAAAGTATACTACCACAAAACGTCCAATAAAAGCACGTAAAACTTCGTTCATCGAGCCTCATGAAAGTACTAGGTGCATTAGTTAAACCAAAAGGCATCACTAACCACTCATATAAACCGAACTTAGTTTTAAACGCTGTTTTCCATTCATCTCCTAATTGCATACGAATCTGGTGGTAACCACTACGCAAATCAACTTTAGAGAACATAATAGAACCACTCAATTCATCAAGCATATCATCTAAACGAGGTATTGGATGACTGGTATCGAATGGTAATATTATTAATAGCTCTACAATCGTACACATGCGTGAAGAACCATCCTTCTTAGGTACCAAGATAATAGGAACAAGCACATGGGCTAAGAGACTCACGAATGTAACCTTTATCTTGGAGAACCTGAATTTGTCGCTGAATCTCTTTCGTCTCTTCAGGATTAGTACGGTATGGTGCACGGTTGGGCAGCGACGCTCCCGGAATCAAGTCAATCTGGTGTTCTATGCCACGGATAGGTGGTAGTCCAGGGGGAACATCTTGTGGGAACACATCAATGAATTCTCGCAAAAGGTTAGCAACCGCAGTGGCAAAGAAGGAGGCATATCCTCAAATGAAAACAGAACTTCTTTGCAAATGATAGCATAGCATTGAGTAGTGTTCACATCAAGTTCAGCAATATCAGATTTGCTAGCAAGCAAACAAGGATTTTTCAAACGAATTTCAGTAGCATGGTTCGAATCGATTTAGTATTAGTCTTAGGTGGAACAAAATCTGCAAGCAACAATCTGATTCTCACTCTTAAGTTTCTCCTCGTTTTTTACTCTACTAGCTCTAGCAAGATCATCTTTTAGTATTTGTTCAGGAGTCATAGGTTTGAGACCAATTTTCTTTCCATCATGCATAAGAGAATACCGATTAGTTTTACCATTATGAACAGTATTCTCTATCAAATTGCCAAGGTCTACCAAGTAACAAAGAACAAGCTTGCATAGGTACAACATCACAATCCACAAAATCAGAATATGTACCAATGGTAAAATGCACACGTGTAGTTCTTGTTACCTTGAGCTTCCGAGAGCTCTCAAACCATTGTATGTAGTATGGATGTGTGCGCTGTCTTGTAGGAAGAGAAAGCTTCTCCACCATGTCAACGCTAGCCGCATTATTGCAGCTCCCTCCATCAATGATGATCCTTATAGCTCGCTCTTTTACAACGCCTCTTGTTTGGAACAGATTGTGGCGTTGATCATGCTCAGCCTTTGCTCAATTGCACGCTCAACACACGCTGTGCAACTAAGCTCCTCGTACCGATCAGCAGTTGTCGCCTTCCATTACCTCCATCTCTCTCTCGTAATCGAGTTGGCACCATCACGTGCAAGCAATAAGGGCCAATGTATCTTCATCAAAGTCACTTGCCGAATCATATTCTCCATCTTCACGCACCAACATCACACGCTTGGTTCTGCATTCTCTCTCTATGTGACCAAATCCCAAGCATTTGCGACATTGAATGTCGCGCGTCTTCCCCGTGGAGGCCATGGAAGATGAACTCCGAGGAGGACCAGCCGATGGTGTTGGTGTAGCGGCAGGAGGTGCTCGTGATGCAGGCGCGGTGTACTTGGAGGTAGTAGGTGCTGGTGCAGTACCACGAGATTGTGGCGCCGATTGTCGCGGAGACCACGACGATGTACGACCCGCGTAAACATTAGCTCTTCTCCATGGTGGTTGACGATCCCGCACTTCACGTTCAGCTTTGCAAGCAAGATGAAACAAGCGAGTAATAGTGTTGTACTCCTTATAATCTAAAATATGCTGAATCTCTTTATTCAAACCACCAAAGAAACGAGCAAGCATAGCCTCATTATCCTCTACAATACCACAGCTAATCATGCCAGCTTTGCAATTCTTGATAATAGTCTTCTACGTAATTTTTTCCTTGTTCTAAGCGAGACAATTTTTTCAGCAAATCACGTTGATAATGTGGAGGAACAAAGCGAGTACGCATAGCAAGTTTTAACCCAACCCATGTAGCAGGAATATTTGCCGCGTGTGTTCTACAATATTCGTACCACCAAATAGATGCAAAATCCGTGAACTCACAAGTAGCAAGCACTAACACGCAAGTGATCAGGGTATTTTAAACATGCAAAGCGTTGTTCTACTTCCAATTCCCATGTAAGATATGCATCAGGATTATATCTACCCTCAAATGGCGGAATATTCGGCTTCAGGTTAGCAACATGATCATCATCATTACGTACCGGGCGTGGAGGTGGTCGAGCGTGGCGGTTCAGCCGCCGTGGACGGCCAGTGTGCAGGTTGTTGGACTTCCTCGCCGTCCAAGACGTTCTCATCTACCCGCTCGTCCGCGTCCCCTTCATAATCTTCGTAGCCTTCATCGTAAAGCGCGTCATGTGCGGCCGCCGGCAGCGAGCAGCGGTACCTGCAGGAACGTCCGCACGAGGAACGCGGCGTGCGCGGCGTTGCACGTTGGCGCGAGGCGGCGGTAACCGAGTCAACAACTCCTGGAACTTGGCGTCGAGCTTGGAGTTGAAAGCTGCCTCGAGGCCATCCAGCTTGTCCAGCGCGGCTCGGTGAGTTTGGCATCCACGTCATCAATGCGCGCATCGGTGTCGCGTGCATGCCCGCCCA